>NC_083357.1:27637500-27697500 GCF_030254825.1 Meriones unguiculatus
GTAGACTTTCAGTACTAACTTCAACCTTTCCCAGACTTGACTTCAGGAAGTTATCCCCAAGTCCTTATTGGTCTATAGGGGTTTGAAGTGTGCTGAAAGTGGGCCATGTGGTTTTTTTATGCCACACAGCTAGGGCACAGTCCAAAGGATGCGCCTTTCAAAGGATGCTGACTGTCTGACCTGTGAGTTTTAATTGTGTAAGGGTGTTTAAAGTCATTTTGTGGAATGGGTTAGAGACCAGCTTCAAGGTAGACTTAGATGAATAAAGTTAACACAGGTGCTTCTACAACATGGATAATCTTAAATACTGTCCTTGCTATTCACCACACAGAGACAGGTTGAAGGACCCAGGCTTATGATAAGCAGCTGTGCCTACAGGTGACTGCTCATCAAAACCTCACCTGACGTTGGCCTAGAAACAGTGTGGTTTGACATTTAAAGAATGTTTTTAAAACACTGTTTCCTACAGTGCTATCATTTTATCCTTATTTAGTCTCCTTTATTGAAATTCATGTGGAGAGTCCCCAAAAGACTACCTGACATTTATGCTATTCGTTAGTTGGTTATGATGTCTGGGCTCAGTTCAAGGTTGATATTCTCGTTCTTTTTTGCTCATATGACTAGAAAAATATATATAATAGTTTTCATAATACCCTATATTAGTAGAAAGCATATTTATGTGATCTTATTTCAGAAAACTGTATTTTAGGTCCATTTACAGCATATACCAAATAAATATGCTTTGCTGGAATGGATAATATAGTTTTTAAATTTAAAATTTTTAATTTTCCCCACTAGTATCACACCAGCTCAGGGATTGAAAACAAAAGGCAGATAAATGTTTTTATTTTGTAATGTTATACTTTGGGATTTTTCATATGCAAATAAGAAAGAACTCTGCTGCTGAACATAATTATGATAGCTTATTAATAAATTGTCTATGAGGGCTCTGTTATCTCAAAAAACTGTTCAGTGCTAAACGAAAGGCAGCTGTTTTATTTCTGAAATGTAGAGCACACACAGGGCCCTTGTTGCTCCTGCCAGGTGCTAGAGGCAAGAGAATAGCTAATGTAACTTGAAAGTCATCTGTGAACTCAAACTGTAAATTAAAAGGTGACTTTGTATCTTTCTTATATGGAAAATGCATGCATGTCATATCTGCTTGACAGTGCACCAGTGAATGTATGGTCTGGACAATAACGAACAATGACAGTGGTCGGCCTCATCAGAAGGCATGAAATAAAGAAATGACAATGATTGATGGCAGCTGGCTGTTTACAGATTTTTCTAGAAGAGTTTTTCTTGGTGTGGCCACGGAACTAGGGAATGCTGTGCCCTGCCTGAGCTTTGTACAGCAAGGGACCAGCTCTCCTGTGCCTGCTGCCCTGAGGCACACCGTGGGCCACTTGCCTGGGAAACAACTTCATTTCTTCTTGGTGTCTCTGCCTACAGCAGTGAAATATGTCTGGCTGGGAGAAGACGGTGTCTCTAGAGGCCGACTGTCGCGTGGCATTTTAAAACTACCATGGCAAAACACCCAAAGGGGTAAACATGAACATTTATTTCTGTACTGACTTCCTCTAATTCTTTGGAAGACTGTTGCTTTGAGTAAAAATCATATCACAACAGAGATTATTTTGTCAATAATCTGAAGCCAAAATAGTGTTTTGTAATTTCCCTATTGCATTTACTATATTTCAATGAATTGTGCTATTATGATTATTATATTCTCAATTAATTAATCTTATATATTCCTTAATATATAAGCAGATATAAATTTTCTATACTTGACTAATAATTATATTACTGACATGATAATACTCAAACCATTAGGGAACCATCTGTTAAATATTAGTCAATAAGAAAATTAATCTTCATTTAATGTATTTTCTTTAGGTTGGATTATGGTGCTTGGAAATATTTAAATGTCACTTACTATAAAGTTCTTTAAAAACATTCACTCTTGACAATAAGAAGAGTGATTTGTAGTGTGGGCCCACACAAACTAAGTGGAGATTGAATTAATTCTTTGGTATTGCATTCTGGCAACGTAGCAACTGCAAGTTGACAATAGAAGATGTAGCATAAAAAAATCTCATAAAATAAAACTATAAAAAAATAAGGCAAATAACTATTAGAAAATCTACTAGGATAGCAATGCAATGTGCAAATATATGTAAATTCGCTCAGAACAGAATTCATTCAGTCACCGAGCCACCCAGCCTCTCATTCTAGAAACAGTAGAGCAAAGTCCTACATCCCCATTAATGTCCCACTGTAGAGTAAGCATTTAAGAGGCCTCATCAGACATTCCAGAGAAGGGGAAGTCAAGTTAAGAATCTTCGGGGAGTTGTGGAAAACATCTGTCTGCTAGCCAGGGGTACATTTATGCAAAATAAAAGAGAAAGAAAGGGAGAAAAAGCAAATAAAAACCAACCAAACGAAAAGAATCAGAAGAAAAGACTACTGTTAAATAAATGATCAGGAGGAATGGCATGACCTACAGTCTTCTAAGTCAGCATTCAGAGAATTCAAATACATATTTGCCTGCTCTCTTGACCAAATTGTCTAGCTCCCTCTATAGTTTTCTTGTAACATGCTTTATGTAGACAGCTTGATCCTATATGATTAAAGAAATTGTAAACTCTCTTGTGTTAAGAGTAGAATAAAGAAAGGCTTTTCTGAAAAGTTTTAGGGTATCATTTTTCTGTTTCTTAGACGTTTACATTTAGAAAAAAATTAAGAGAAATACAAATGAAGTTGAAGAAGTTATTGTTGTCATTGTTCTTGGGGGAGGAGTAGAATGGTGGAGAGTTCAAAATCCTTCTGGGCACTGTGAAATCCTGGACCAAAAGCCTTTATGAATAAAGTATGTGGACTCATCTGTGTCTTTAGTTTGCCATTGTTGTGTATGGACCACGTATTATAGTTCTGCTTTTAAAATCAATCCTCAAAGGCTTTTATTTGAGGATATACCAGAAAGCCATGTTGCATGAGTTCTCTAATGGTCAACTAACTTATGAATTGTAGTTTGTGATTTCAAGCATTGCTCAGTTGAGATCAGTACCTTTCCTACCTCATCTTTCTACCTGCTCCTGGGCCCATGGTTGTACCATTGGTAGCTGACCATTCTAATCTTTGGAATGGGGAAGGAGAACCAACAACGACAACAACACGTCATTGTGTCAAAGTGCAAAATGATCTGTTTTCAGGCATTGAGCAGTCAGGTAACTATGGATTCCATGAAACAGTGGCATTATTGGCCATTTCATTGTGATATTAATATTCTTGGAATAAAAAAAAAAACATCAGAAGTTCCTGGTTGGCTTTACTCAAAAGTTCATTTGATGCCAATATGAAAGCCAAGGAGAGGAGGCAATTATGCACACATGACATGCATCCTAGCTTCAGTATGGAAGCTTACATTTCAAACCTAAGGTCAGGAAAATAACATGAGAGTTGTACTACAACGGCTAGACATGAGGGAGATCGAAAGGAGAGAGGAAGCACATGGCAGGTGTCAGATAATCGAGTGAGATTATCTGAGCTGTGCTAGCTATGGGGGAGCACTTACCCTTCAGTCCAGCTAGAAGTTAGCAGGGTAAGAAGGAACAAACCAGAATAACATAAAGACTAGCAACAAGGCTCAGGAAAGCAGACAGGAGTTCTAACCTAGCAGCTATAGTTCTTGGGTTTGAGCAAAGATTGAACAAGAAAACTTAAAATGAAACAAAACAACAACAACAACAACAACAACAAAAATCAACCTCCCCCAAACCAGCAGTAATCAAAGTCCCCCTAAGTGGTGAAGATGACCGCTGTGCTAGTAAAAACAGAGCAGTTCTCAGCATCATCCAACTCTGGGGTGCACAATGTTGGTAACAGTTGTTAGTTGAGAAATAGACGTTAACTAGATGTAAACACGATATCCATTGACCAATGGCAAAGCTTAACATATCTTTTTTCCCCGCCCCACACCAAATCAGAACTCTATGTCTTTTTTTTTTTTTATCATTTTTTAAAAATACCCACTGACAGGGATAAGATGTATTTGTGAGTAGCCACTTGGCACAGTGAACCGTGGCAAAACGCAACTCCAGATTTGGGCAAATCCAACGTGTGCATCATTGGCCTTAGAAATTGGAGAATTATAAGTATTTCTTAAAAAAAACAACTTGTGGATCTAGGTACTAACTCATAAAAATAACTTAACTAAAAATGGAAAAAATAAATTAACAACACACATACAAAATAAAAACCACGGAAGAACACAAGGTTTGAAAGGCTGATGGAGCCCTCCCCAGATCTTTGCACTCACAAACAAACAAATGAATAGCAGGATCTATTTTCCCAGTTTTTCCAATTCCATATAAATACTTCACTCCACTCTTTCTTAGATGTGTCTTTACATTTTAATATTGAACTTTTAAAATTGGGGAAATATGGCTAACTGCCCCCAAGAAGTCAGTTAAAATGGATTGGAAAACACCCCAAAACACAGATACCCTCAAGTCTCCCAAACTATAAAATGTCCCATTCCCAGAATCCCTCAGAACAGACAGTGACAGGACAAGATTGGAGTGTTTCTTATTTTTCCGCCCTCAATCCCCCAAACATTTCTATGTGGCTCCCTTTCCTATGTAGCTTCTGTTGGCTGTGTAAATACTAATGCAGCAATTACCAAGTGAAGTCATTGAAAAGTCATTAAGACCATCCGCTGGTAAGAATGGGAAGTGCTTTGAACAAATACTCTGAACAAAGATTTAATTAGGCATGTGCAGAGTCAGTATGAAGTGATGACCCTGACATTTTGGAACTTAAGGAAACCTTTTTAAAATGCAATACTTGATTTTCTTTTTCTTTCTCTCTCTCTCTCTTTTTTAAATCTTTTCTTCCTTTCCTTTTTTTTTTCCTAGCTAGAAAATCTGTGCATTCATTCTTGTGATGACACTTAAATAAAACAAATCAATTCAATGTAAGTGAATGACCAAGGTTTGCTAGAATCCATGTTTTTTTTCCCCTGCTTTGTAGCCTTTAGTGAACAACATAGCTCAGTTTCTCCAGTACTGAGGAGTTTCTGGAACACAGGACTTGGGTGCTACATGTTGGGAAGCCTCAGGTAAATGAGGGTGGGTTTCCCGTGCACAAAGCTTGACTTGTTTGGCAGTGATAGTTTGAGACAATACAGGCAGCCGAACCATGCTGAAGCAAGTTCCCCTGGGAGCTCTGAACCCTGCTCAAAGCCACCCTTTTATGTGTGCACACTTTGCATGTGTGCATGGTTGCCTTGGGACACCATGGACTGCAATCTTTCTAATCTTTCCTATGGGTTTCTCATCCTTAACGGCAAATGCCCAGGGCTTGAAAGAGATGGTTACATTTCCACTGTCTTCCTCTGCTGGTTTCTACATTTGCAGAACAAGCACCCGGATGGCACTGTAACACACTGAAGCAGTGTGGATGGACGCTTTGTTTGAGAGACAATGACGCAATAGCAGGGTTGCCTTTCTCACAGGGATGCTATACACATCTGGGAAGACTGGGCAATCCACAATGAAATAAGTGTCATTCACATTTCTGTGAGAAAGGGTACACCTGTGGTGGGAAATTGTAATGGCTGGATGTGGCAGCCTTGTTCTTCTAAAGCCAGGTGACTATGAAGACACCTCACACTCTCTGAAGGTTCTTCACTTCCAGGCAGAGTTCAAGAGGTCACTAGAGAGGAAGGTGAACTACCCCAGGTTCTGACAAGTTTTATAGACACATACTATCTCATTTGTTTCAGCTGCCTTGTATAATCTATACTATAAAATCTATAAAGATGCTCTTATCCCCCAATTCTACCTTTCAGGATTTTGTTGGATGGCCCATCTAAGACGGTTCAAATAGGGTTGCGGCATGTCACTGAAAATTCACTTGGATTCTATTTGGCTTCCAAGAACCTGTGCTTCAGTTTTAGGATGAAATGAATCCTGTCCACATGGGGAGCTCTCTACCTTTGATCCCCATGTATTTCCATGAAGGGTGATCCTTCTTCAACAGCTTCTACCAGGGGTCTCTTAAATTCCTTTGTTGGATGATGCTAGCATTGGAGGACAGACAAAGCCTTGCCACATGCTCCAAGTATATGTTCTGTCACTGAGTGATATTCCCACCACTTCTCCATTCAATTTTGCCCTTGGATGTCCTTTCTTTTCCTTACATTAGTGAAGAAATGTAGGGCCAATCACAAGCCAAGCAGCCATTTTGTACTGTAGTTGGATGGCAGAGTAGAGACACGGGATGCAAAGTGAAATGACCTCAGGAGAACTGGAGATCATTTGGAAAGAAGACAATTTTCCAAATATCACTAGAGGTAGTTCTTTCATGAAGTTGATTTGAATGGTAATTATAATTAGGATACTTTTTCTCATACAAAGATAATTGAGGAGGGTATGGTATGTTAACAAGAGGCTGTCAGGCAGTAAGAAGGGAGGTCCTGCCACACAGGTGCCCTCTATTTAGAAATGAAATACAGTCAAGATGTTTGAGCAGGCAGCTCAGGGGTTACTGCAGGGCTGTCTCCTCTTCTGGTTCTAACTTCATGGGTTCCTTATTCTTTCATGGTTTTCTGTGTGGAAAACTACTGTTTGTGTTTGTTTGTAGGGTTCTACACACAAAAAAATTGATCTTCCTTTAAGAAACTGTTGGTATGGAACTGGGAGCCCCTGATGAATAGAGTTTACCTTCCCCCAAGACCCATACCCTTGTTAGGGAGAACTATCCATAGTAATGGATTACTCATTAAAAAATCTCTTCTATAGTTTCTGTAGCTGTAAAATTGTTGCATACACACTCAGGTTTGGCTCAAGGGCAACAGCGAAGACACTGTGCAAGCATCCCAGGGAGGCACAGCTTCTGCCTCAGGCTCCCTGCACTTCCCTTCCCCTCTCCCTTCATATCCATGCCTCTTAGACCTGGGAGCCATCTGCCTATCGTTTGGTCTGAAGCTCCGAGAAGCCTTCCTTGACTGCCTATTTGCCTGGTGCCCTCTTGATCTGGTCACTCTCTGCTGTGTGATATCTGTCAATGTGTGAGATGGTCTGCTTTGGGAGAGCCTGACTTGGGGTACTCTGGATATCTCCCAGGATGCAGATGTTGTTAGAACAAGAGCCTCATGTAACATCCTCATTAGTACGTCTCCTTGCTAGACAAATGCTCAGTGTTCAGTGACCTATGCTGAAAGAAGGAACCTCACACTAAAATAAAAAACCACATGACAGTCCCTAGGATGGACTAGATATGGACTATTTATCCCTAGATAAAGCTAAAGATCTGTGTGCAGAATAAACACTGGATCTGCAGATCCCTTACTTTTTTTTTTTTTTCTTAAAATAAATATCTGTAAGAAGCCACTAGCTTTGATGTTCATCTCAACTTGTGGTTTAGAAGTATTGAGAGATAAGTGCCCATATTATGGGGCATATTTTGTCTTACAACCGTAAGACAAAAAAGTAAAGAGGCACAGAGGCAAGGGGAGAGATGGCAGATAAACTGGGGCTGTTTTTGGGTCTCTTATATTTCTGCTCAGAATGTGATTTTAGGTATCGTGTTTTTTTTTTTTTTTCCGCTGCATGTGATAATGTCATCATTTATTTTTAAATGGTTCTAAATTGCAGATTTAAGTTTATTTCAAATCATCTCTATTTTTAAATTCCTTTTAATAGGAGGAGATGAAGCAACGATATACAGAATCTACCATATTTGAAGGACTCAAACAAATACGCATTTGGCTATGAATTCCGAACTCTCGGCAAAACCAAAAGATAGGCATAGATATAAAATATACATTCCTTTGTTTAGTCCTTGGTAGAGAATGTCAAGTATTGCACTTTAAAATTACTTTCATTTAAGATTTTTGCCCCAAGTTTCACCCTGCATTAGCTTTGTGTCCTGAGCAAATGTGATTTTGGAATCCTACATATAAAGGCAACGAGTTTTTCTCATTCAACTTTGGAAGAACTTTTTTTTTTTTAAGAAATGGCATATCTACTTACAAAATTGCGAGATGGGGGCATCCAGCTGAGGCACATTTCCACCCTTGGCATTGAGCTTCTGCACCTGGGTAGGGGGCACAGGTTTGTGCGACTGCCCAGTGGCCCGGTACATAGCTTGTACCCACAAGATCCGATCCTGCTCATCATCACTTGCAAATATCACTGTGTCTCCTTCTTTGACCGCATTGAAGAAGGCTCGGCCACCCTCCAAACCTGCAAGGAAATGAAGAGCAGCATCTAAGCCCAGCTGAGAAAACACCAGCAGGGGACAGTCCCTTGAAAGCAATTCCTACAGCTTTTCCTTGGGCCAGGATGGGGGAGGAGCAACTTATATGACTTCTGGATGGGGCATCTGTATACTACTTGGCCACTGAGTGGGACCAGGGTGTTCAAGAAACATTTTAAGGCTGGCTTACGTCCCTTTCTTTGTCTTTCTGGTGACAATAGGTCAAACAGCCTGATTAAATCCCTACTTATAAACACATGAGTCCTTCCCTCACAATGAAAACTAAATCATCATTATCACCACTGCCACCATCATCACTACCACCATCGCCATCACTATCGCAGCAACGTCTTCTCCTGGCCCCTTCTCAGCTTTCCTGAGGCTTCTCAGTCATCACTGCACATGGGGTACACCTAGACACTTAGATCAACTGCAGTTTCTGATTCCATGGGCCTCCAGTGAATCGTGAGGCCCTGAGCTTCCAACAAACTCTCTGATGATGCTATGGGGCTGAGGATCGTCTCTGAACAGCAGGGACTCTCTCCATTTGGCCTTAAAGGCCCTCTAATCAGACTACTGCTTGTTTAAAAAACTTCGTTGTTGAGGCCACCAATGATGCTTTTCTGCATCCAGTGCTCAATGTGAAACCCTAATTCTATTCACTGTATCACAGGGTCAGCAGCAGTGGACACTCACTCTCTTCTTGTTGAAACATGTTCTTTTGTTGGCTTTCAAGAAACCTGATGCCCCAACTTACCTCCCAGCATGTGATGGGCTGTTGTGTTTTGCTTACTGTGCTCTTCCTCTTCCTCCTCCTGACCTTTTAAATGTGGAAGTTTCCAGATAGTCTGTTCTTTTCTTCCCTTATTTACAGTCCCTGATGATGCCACCAACCTTTAGGTGTCAGGAATGTATTGAGAGGGACTTTACATTTCCCCAGCATTTTGGAGTTCTCCCTTCAGCTCCAGACAGATTAGCTGGGGCTCTCCGGACTTGTGCACATAGATGGACATCTCAAGTATGTCATACCTAGTGCTGAACTCCTGGGTCTTTGTCCCATCTCTCTTTCCACCTTAAGAGGGCTGAGCACACCCAGCTGGAAAGTACAGTTCACAATCTTTGGGCTAGTTGTGATTCTTTCATTAATTCTCCATGGGTATTGATGCCTTGGGTTACCAGAACAGGACCCTTCTGTTTCCCCTAGTTCTGGCTCCTGAATCTGGCTTCATTATCTCAGTCTCCTATCTCAGCTGGGTACCTCCAGTCACACACCTCCAGTCACACACACTGACAGTCAAGTGTCAGTATAGAACCCAGTCATTGCTTAATATAACAGATCATCTTATTTCTTTGCTCAACTCAACAGAGGTTCCATTCTATTGAAATGGTTCTGTCAAGGTTTGCAATACACATCAATTGACTCTCTGCCATCTGCAGTCTCTCCTCTCTTCCTTTCATGTATGTATTTTATATCTGCATGGATCACACCCTCTCCTCCTACATATCTTTACTTGAAAGTTACATTCTTATGAGCTCTTCTTTGACATCTTTCTCTGATAACCCATCTCTGTTAACTAATTTTTCTCTTTTATTCTTATTTTATTTTATTTTATTTGTGTGTGTGTGTGCGCACGTGTGCGCGTATGTATGTATGCCTGCATGCACATGGAGACCAGAAGAAGATCCCCTGAATCTGGAGTTACAGGTGGCATGCTGCCCAATATGGGTGCTAGGAACCAGAATCTGGTCCTCTGCAAGAACAGGAAGGCCTCTAAGCCATCTCTCCAGCCCTCTATTGCTCTTACTTTGCACCATAAGGACCAAGGTTTTATTTGACTCAATCTCTTCCATTTTTTTGGTATGTAGCATAATGCATGGCACAAAGTAGGTGCTCAAAAATATTTGTTAAATAAAGTCTCAGTTTTTTGAAGGTAGTTATCAAGGTCAACATTGAGAGCAAAGTAAGGAGAAGCATTTCTTTAGGCGTAGGCCAAACTGAGCTTGTGTTTATCAAATGTTCCAGAAGGCACTGCTTTCAGTGCGTTGATGTTCTCTAGACAAATATAGAGTTCATATCTTCATCAGATATGTACCATCTCCCCATTTGCTGGCAGCTCAGAGTCCATGAATGATGGTTAGTGTCTCCAAGTTGGCAGCAAGGCCAGTCAGGAGTCTTTCTGCTGCAGCACTGGGTGGTGTTGCTGGTGACATGAAGACTTCCACAGTGTGCCCATTGCCCTAACCCAATTTTCCATGTATAATGGCCAGAGGCTAGGGGCAATAAATAGCTGCTTCCTTTTTATTTTTTTGAGTTATTTATTTGCACACATATGTCTGTGTGTATGAGCATGTGCATAGGCGAGCAGGTGCCTGTAGAGACCGGAAAAGAACATGAGAGTGCCTGCAGCTGGACTTACATTTGGTTGTGAGCCACCCTCGTGGGTGCCAGAACATGAACTCTGGCCCCTCTGCAAGCAGAGCAAGCACCTTAACTATTTCATTACAAAGAGGATCCGGTAATTCAACATCAAAACGGCATTAAGGAAAGCTTTCTGGTTCTTTGGATTCTGAGATGTTTATTCGGTGTCTCATAGCTGGTATAAAATGTGTGCTCTAGAAAGGACGAATCTGGATATATGATAAGAAGGACATTTTTGACAAGAAAAGAAAAGGAAGAGCTTTGCAGGATGCCTTTGTGTGAGAAATGAGCATCAAGGAGGCAAGAGGAAGACCGAGTCAACAGATCCTTTGTGCCTACTCTTATGTTAACCTTGAAGATACCCAGCCTTTCTACAATCAGTAGACACCAGGAATGGCCTCACTTTAGAGGCACTTCCCAATGCCTCAAGCCTCTCCTCCCCTGGGAATTATTGATGGGCATGAGGAGGACAGAATTTCTGAGGTAATGGTCAGAAAGACATTGGGAGATATATTTAGAAAGCAGAGGGCCCTCTCTATTGTAGCTGCTTAGGGCAGAGAGGAAAAGGCACTGTTCCTGATCTTTATTTAACTCACCCATTAGCTCTATGTAATGTAAATTATATTATTCCCATTTTACAGGTGAGGAAACTGAGTCCCAGAGAAGAGTATACAAGTACCCACTGGATAGTAAGCTAGCCTGTAGTGGAGAAGTGGGTTTCTAAATCTACTCTGTCTGTTTGGCATTAGAGTAGATGAACGCAACAATGGAAATATCCTGAATGCCTATCATTTTATTTGGAGACTTCATTGCTGAATTTTGAAACTGTTGCCTCCTCTCCAAACAACCAAAGAAAAGTAAAGTGGCAAATTTTCATTCTGAGCTTAAAAGCAGCAGTTCACAAACAAAAGTAATGGCTGTCCATCAGTCCTCTGGGTGGGCATGCGAAGGCTGTCCATCAGTTCTCTGGGTCAGCATGCTAAGGCCGCTAAATAGGCAGCTCACTGAGCATAAATGTCTATGTCTCAGTTGACTGTGTATCCCATGCAAGGAGCTCCAGTTACACCTTTTCTTACGGTAAAGAGGACTAGGCTATAATGGTGCTTAGCCCACTAACAACTTTATAGAGCCTGCATAAAGTCAAGAGGAGGAGTGAGAAAGCACACCCGAATGTCCTTTTTGTTTTTGACCGATGGGCTCACCTTCCAAGAGTATCCCCTACTCTCTGAAGATGCTGGCTGCGTTGTTAACTTGCTTACACCTCTGTGGACAAAGTCGGCCAAGTGCTGTGTAGTCTATAGGAATCCCCTCCAGCACTTAGGGGAGGATGAGGATTCTGTCCTACCTCTCTCTGGCTCTTCAGTAAGGACCAGGGATTTTTAACAATCACTTTCCAGTAAGTTGCTGGAGTATTAACTCAGTGGCTGAGTGTTTGCCCAGCAGGTGTAAGACCCCTGTGCCTGTCCCCAGGATCACAAGAAAACTAACAAACAAAAAATCCCGAGTTAGACTTGTCATAGGACAATATAAATATTACATTTCCATTTCCAACTAAACCTTACTGGAAAAATTAATAGGGCTCAGCATAGGAGAAGGCAGACAGAAACAAACTGCTTGTTACCCTCAATTAACTTTCTATTTACATCTTTCGTGAAGATATTACATCTCATGGGACCAATGTGGAAAGAATAAAAGAATCTTTAAAAATATACATGGAACACTGGCTTCAGGGGTTAAAAGCTCTTGATCCTCTTGTAGAGACCTAGGTTCGGTTTCTAGCACCAACACAGCAGATCACAACCATGTCTATCCCCAGTTCCAGGCGATCTGACACCCTCTTCTGGCCTCTGTGGGCACTGTGTGCATGTAGTATGCTTATACGCATGCAGGAAAAATCACTGATACACATAAAAGTAAATACAAATTTAAAGATAAGAAAAATTCAGGTGTTGTCCCTATGTGTGGAATAGAGTCTCCCCCACTTCCTGTCATGGAAGCCCTGATTTGATCTGTAAATTGCTCATGTGACAAGAACAAGAGGATGCCCTGGCTCCATGGTCAGAGAGCATGAGATGTCTCCAACATGGCTCTCCATTTGAGTAACAGAATGATGCTTCTGACCCCACTCACTCGTGGGACTGTGATGAGGGTCCAGCGTGACCACATGGAAGTGAAGAAGTCCAGGCTGGCTTGACAGCTGGTATAACATGACATTAGTGGCTATATAGGAGAGGGAGTGGGGCTTGGCTTAGCAGGAATCCCTGGCATAAGATGGCATTGGTTTTCTTTGTCACCCTGGCCTTCTGGCCTCTGTCTCTAAGACATACGTCTTAGGCACAACTGAATTTACTTTTTAAAAAGAAACCCAGAGAGAGAGAGAGAGAGAGAGAGAGAGAGGAGAAACTTGAGAGACGTGCACACCCCACACCGTCTCAGTGGCTGGCCTTTTGATGCAGAGCCCTTCCGTTCTGAGGGGTCAGGCAGAAGTGTTCATTTTAAACTCCTGTCATTATGAAAGCTTCTGAGCAAAAGTCTGAATTCATATCTTACAGAATCAGCACTCTTCAATGGATACTGCAGCAGGACAGAGTTACAAATAAACAAACAAACAAAAATATAGGAGTTTGAGGATACCAATGTCCCTAGGTGGGCAGGGACCGTATCTGGCATACCTTTTGGGGGATAAGAACCCACAATCCCCCATCTTCTCTCAAACTCCGTTTTTTTTTTTCCCGTCTTCTTCGTCTTCCTGTGTGTTTTGTTGCACGTGGAAGAGCAATATGGGAGTTGAAAAAAAGGTTTTGGGCCAAATGATGCAGTGTGGTTGGAAAAGCCTTGTGCAGATTTGGCATAAAAATGAACTTCTCTGGGAGAGGGCTGTTGGTGCTTGTTGTTCATTAATATGCTGAAATGATTTCGCACCCCCCACCCATTCTGAAGGTTCTTTGAGACTGATTCCTATTCAGTTTTCTGGGGAAAAAAAATAAAATGAGTACAGAGAGAGGTGTGAGGGGGCAGGATGTAGCGTGTGTGCAATATAGAACTTACAAGAAATACCACCACTTGCAAGGCTTCTCCTCACCGCAGAAGCCCAGGCGCCTCCACGCTTCAATTCAGAGAGAGGCGTCTTCTGAGGAATGCAGTGCAAGTTTCCCCCTCAAGTTTCTTCAGTTAACCTGGTGTGTTATCAGACGCTCACCAGGGGACAAGCATGACACACTGGGGCCAAAGGGTTGACGCTGCTGGGAAAGTGCTCGGCATTCAAGAGTGAGGACCTGATTTTCAGGAGCCATGGACCAGTTGGGCTTTGTCCGCATGAGCCTAGTGCTGGGGGCAGGGGCGCCGGGGGAGGCAGAGGCTGTAGTGCTTGATGGCTGGCCCTCCAGCCTAGCCAGTCACCTAGCACCTGCCTCAGACAATAAGGAGCGCAACTGAATACACCTGACTCCAACCTGTGGCCTCCACAGGCACACTCATGTACACTGGTATGTAACACACACACACACTACAATCGCACACACATGCAGTCGCTGGTATACAAGTGTATAGTCTTTTTCATGGATATTTTCAGCAGCATACAGCAGGATACATCATCGATGTGGTCCCAGGTATAGAAAACGCCAAAGTGTGTGTTTTCCTTTTGGCGTCCAACCAGAGAATCTGAGGCAACAGCTTCCTGCCTAGCAAGGACCAAGTGTCTTGCCAACATAAGCTTGTCACTGACTTGGGGAAGATGAGCCTTTTGTGCGGGCTTGGCCAAGGAAGAGGTGTATACCTGGCTGAGGGTCAGTGTAATCCACGGTGTAGCCGTCCAGCTGCAGGAGTTCCTGAGGCTCTGCTTTCTTTTCTCGGTAGCTGCACATGGCAAAAGTGTACTGGCTGACCTGCAGGAAGGAAGAGCAGACTGTGAGACTGCCTCACCAAAGCTCGTTCCCCTCGGACTCCATCCGCATTTAACCGAAGCCCTGGTCCTCTGTTGTCTCATTTACACTGGATGCAGCATCCGACAGTGGCCCGTGAGGATAGAAGGGGATCCTGTGCAGAAGGCACTTAGTCTGTCTCTGGTACCTAGTAGGTGTTAGGAACGGTCAAGTGTTGTCATTCCTGCTCTTTGGTTTTTGTTTTGAGCGTGCATGTGCAGGTGTTTGTGTGTGCATGTGGCAGGGGCTGGGCGTTGCTCATTTATATGAATGTGAACCTGTGCTTGGAGGTTAGAGGTCAGTCTCAGGTGTCATTCATCCTCGCTGTTGTCTGAGACGATGATTCTCATTAGCCTGTAAGTCACAGATTCTGCTGGGCTGAGTGGCCAGCAAGCCCCCTTTGAAGTGGTTTCTGAGCATCTCTCCAGCCTCCTACTTGCTATTTTGAGACAGTTGCTCAGTTTGGCCTTAAACTTCTGATTCTCCTTTCTCACCTTCTAAGTTACGGGATCATGCTGTACACTACCATATCCAATGTTGCTGTTCTTACAATGATTGGGTTAAAATACACATGTCGCCATTCTTTTACAACACAAAGCTGACAGCATGTCAGCCATTCTATGGGTATTGCCCAATATAATCATGGTCTGGCTGGCACTCCAATGACTAGAGACAGAGTGTAACTTGTTTGTCCAGAAGTTAGAGAACAGAAGCTCATCTCTTTACAGCTGTTTAAAAGGCTGAGAAGATGGCTTGGTGGGTGAAGCCCTTGTCAGGCAAGCATGAGGACCAGCATTTGGCTCCCAGAACTCATGTAAAGCCATAATGGGCAGTGTGAGTCTGCAACTCCAGTGGCCTATGGAGAGATGAGAAGCAGAGGCAGAGATTCCGGGCAGCCCTTAGGCTAGCCATCCTGCCATACACTGTGAGGAGCTACAAGAGATCCTGCCTCACACAAGGTGGAAGAAAAGGACTGATATCCAAGGGTTTTTTACCTTCTCTGTGGCACTAATGTACTCACACTCCCACAAATGTATATGCTCTCTCTCTCTGTCTCTGTCCTATCTCTGTCTCTCTGTCACACACACACATATACACACCACACATTCATGTAAAACACACACTGCTTTTGCAGGCCTGTCTCAGTGTCAAGTTTCTCATTTTGTTTTGGCTACCCACTGCTGCTGAAGGGGTGCTTGCAGCTACTTGGTAAAGTCTCCCCTCCATCTCAGACAAGTGCAGCAGTGACATGCTGTCACAAGCAATGAGCGCTCGACTGCTAGGTGCCAGTCACAGCCAGGCAGCCCCAACCCCCGATGGCATGGCCGTTGTCACTGGTGCCCTAAATGGCAGCCCTCACTTTACTGATATTGGCATTCCACGGCAGTGCAGGGTGGCGCTCCAAGCTGCAGGCCCGCCTTCAGGACCCTGTTGTCATTGTGTATCCAGAACTGGCGAGGATGCTTCACTTTTCTACATCTGGCCTGTTGGCAAGGAGCCCATGGCAAAGCAGGCCTACCCCCAGCTTCCATGGATGTCAAACGCTTCGGTGAAGGACTGCCACAACCCTCACTCCTTACTTTCCTTTATTGAAAGAGACATTCTCTAAGCAGACTTTGAACCCAGCTAGGGACAATCATAGTCCCCCTCCACAGCGAGACTGGTCTCTTTTTAAGGGCAATTAAGAAAGAAACTGGTGCTTTCAGGCTCTGCAATATGTTGCGCTGTCCCGAGTCCTGAAGGTTCAGAGTAAGAGGAAAGAGAATGTTCCCGTGGGTGGTTTGTCTGTTGCTGCCCTCTGTTGGATCTTCACGAGAATTTTACTACCCAATTTGGGATTCTGAAGAAGGAATGCCCTGTTCCCCACAAAAGGAGACCCAGGCTAGACCACAAGGAAAACTTTCGTAAGGCAATATGAACTCGTTCCTTGTAGAAAGCAAGACCTCCCCTTGTTCTCCCACTGAGGTCTGAGTGCAAATGGGAAAGGGAGAGTTCACAAACCTGGGTTTTTAGCCAGTTCCAGTAAACTCTCATCTCGTTCAGCCTCAAAGTTCTTGTCTGTATTGTACCACCTTCCTTCTCCTTTCTTACTCCTCTTCCCCTTCCCTCCTTCTCCTTTTCATCTCCCTCTGTGTAATCATGTTACTGGGTAGTTCTTGAGATTCCCACACCACGTGAGGCCCACCAGTGTATGTAGCCAAGCAGTCCCTGTGTATCTGGCACCATCGTCAGCTTGAAGATGGACTTCCCAGGAGATGGCCAGTGCTTTGAAGGGGTACCTTGGTTCTACTTACACTTCCACAAGGACACCATCATATAAGAGCAGGCATTTGCTAAAGGAGTCTGACAGGTGGGGGGCATATGTGCAATCCCTGACATCCTTCTCCACAATTTACAGTATCTCTCCAAGTAAGGCACCAGGCTAGTCCAACCTGTGACTGGTCCTACCTACAGCAAATTCTCCATGATGCCTCCACCCTGTGACAATGAGAGGAGGCACTCCCGGACCATGCTACAGTGATTTAGACCAGTCATTTTACCTGGCAACGGGAGACAGGGTACAGTTTATCAGTGAGATTTGCCAGAAAGGTGCCAATATGCACTTTAGGTCCAAAAATACACCACAACAAAAGCGTGTTATTTCAAGATGCAGGCTTCTGCTACTCCCAAACCTTTTTTACTTTTTCCCTTCCCCATTTTAGTGGCTCCGTTTTCACAGTGCTGTGTGCTGCTGCCCTCTTCTGGAAGGACTGATGACATGCCCCGCAGGCTGACGCCATGCAACTTGGTAGAATAAAAAAATAAAATAAAACAACAACAAACCCGTACCCTCCAAACTAAACCAAAACAACAACAAAACAAACTAAACAAACCTGAGTGAGTCTACTGGGAGTGTTTTTTCTTCAAGATCTGACAATTTACTTCAGGATTCGGAGGAGGGGAGAACATCCTTGGAATAGTACTATACCTTTTAGATGAATCTCAGTTTGTCCAGAATGCTTGGAGGTCACCAAGGAGCTATCAAAAATCTGGGAACTTATTATTTTTTTAAAGCAGCTACGTCTTAACAATAGAAAGGTATTCTCAATGAAATGCATGTTTCTCCTTAAACTTCTTCCATCTTGAGAGGTTCTGGGACTGGACTCAGGTTCTCACATCCTAGGTGAGTTTTCTCCACTGTGCTACAGCCCCAGCCTTGGCTTTATTTGAATGAAAAGTTAAGGGGACAGGGAGTGCTGTTGCCATCATGCCACTGACAGAGCCTAGAATTTATTTTTCGAAGTTAGAGGGTTCAAGCAGCACGGAACAGAGATCTGACTGGCGCAGGACTTACAGAGTCCTCTTTCATGTCAATGGGATTTAGCAACACAGACCTCTGGGTGGAATCGAGGATGGCTTTTGGGGTTCCTGCAGCTTTGACCCAAGCTTTTTTGTAAGGAGGCCAGACTATTGCTACTCTGGCTCATTTTCTGCTGCTTTTAAAGTAGAAAGGGACTTATAAAGGAATGGACATCAGTTGCCTACATTAGCATCTCTAGATGTATTTATTGGGTTGAAAGAAATGCAAATAGGTAAATTCTTTGAAATCAGACCAATGGATCAGAGCCTAAGCTAAGATGGCTGGAGTAGGAGGGCAGGGAGAGTGCAATGGTAGAGCATGAGGGTACAGGCTTGGATCCAGGACATGAGTCTGATTTCCATAACTGAAAAACAGAAGTACAAGACAGGACAAAACAAATCAAGAAGTTGGGTATGAGAGTATTCAGCCTTAATCCCAGCAGAGGCAGGAAGACCACCAATTAAAGGGCAGCCTGGCCTATGTACTGAGAGCCTGCTTAAAAAAAATCTAACCAACCGGCCAAACAACCAAACAAAACCACAAAGGAGAAGGGCGATCACCAGAAAACAGGTTCGGCTTGCTTCCTGCAATCTGCAACCAGAATATAATTCTGTGTCCATCCTTCAGCATTTACTGTGCAGAAACATATTCTCACAACTTCAAGAACACTCACCTACTTATATGTCTTACAATTTATTTTTATTTTTTGAGATCAACCTATTTTAATAGTGCATCTCAAGGGGTTATTAAAATTCCACTAGCCATGCAATTTATATCATTCAACTGTATTTATGTCATTCAGCTTTAGTATCCTCTCTGACGGCTGGAATAGTGAGAGACTTTAGTCATGATGTCTGTAGGAGACCAAAACAGAGAATGTGAACT
Organism: Meriones unguiculatus; assembly: GCF_030254825.1. Taxonomy (NCBI): domain Eukaryota; kingdom Metazoa; phylum Chordata; class Mammalia; order Rodentia; family Muridae; genus Meriones; species Meriones unguiculatus. The sequence goes on from NC_083357.1 coordinate 27,656,327, forward strand.
TAGGGACCACATGTTTCATAAACTGAAAAGCAATTAAAGTCTAGGACACTTTGTGTCATGAGTCTCCTATCTAAGTTCAGTTATGTAAGCCCTGTGTTGTGCCTTGTGGTGGCTCTCATCAGCCACTCTCTTTAATTTTTGAATTAACTTTGTTTACGTGTGTAGATGTTTTATGTACGTGTATGTCTGTGACCCACATGTGTGTAAGGTAGCTGTGGAGACCAGAAGAGGGTGTCAGGTCCCTGGGGCTGGACCTACATGCTGGTGTGAGCCACTGGGTGGGTTCCAGAAATCAAACCTGGTGTTCTGACAACCACTGAGCAGTATCTCTAACCCCCTCAGCCTCTGTCTTTTGAACAAGCCACTTTTAGGCTCAGTTTCCTCTAATGTTAAATTTGGAGAAAATTTATACTCACCATAATATAGAAATTCTGCAAAGACCAGCTTCATGAGTACTTTGTAAATGTTCTGATCTGGAATGGGCACAAGTTTCCCTTTGACCCTACACGTGTACACTCAGATAAGGGGTTCTGACCACTGAATGGAGCTTTGTGGAACTGGCATCTTCAGTGGTGACGGAGGCACAGCGGGTCCTTGCCACACTCCTGTAGACTGAACTTCTTGGTTAAGGATGCCGAGGACTCACATCCCTGACAGCACTGGGTCACATGCTGTGGCTAAGCTTACAGGGCATGTGTAGGAATTTCAGAGACGATAGCTGAGGAGGCTTTGCCATGCTATTTGCATATAATTATCCATTTCATTTCTTTTATCCTCAGCTCCACGGACAAGAGAAAGCCTTGCATCTAGGCAGCCTGTAGTCAATGCCATGAGACCTAGGACACCTTCATGCTGGCTTCCCCTCACTGTTAAAGGAGCTGATACATCACCTCCAGAGACCTTGTAGACTGATAATGGACAAAGAGATCTGCTATGTCTGAAATGAAGGCTTGACCAGGGCATGGGGGCTGCTAACGCAACATTTCCCTCAGGCAGGGAGCATCTCACACTCATAGAAAGCCTCCTGATCTTCTGAATTACATCTCCCCTGCTCTCTAGGAATGCCAAGGAGCCTCAGACAGCCTGTGCCCTTTTATGTTTTTCCAAAGTCAGCACACAGCTTTTTTTTTCTTCAAGCCATGGTGAGAATCTCATCTCCTCTTAGAGGAAGTCTGTGTGTGAAGGCCCCAAAACATCTGTGTTCCAGTTGCACAGCCTAGAAAAGCCATTCTCTTCTTTTGGGTTCAGTACACAGCATGCAGACACAGCTTCTCTGACATTTTCTACTCATTTCCTTTTGCCCCCCTTTCTTTCCCTAAAAGCTTCTTTTTCTAAAGAGAGAGAGAAAGAAAGACACACACACACACACCAGAGAGAGAGAGAGAGAGAGAGAGAGAGAGAGAGAGGCTGCTTGTATGGGTGTGTATTCATGTGTGTGCACATGTGCATTGCATTCATATGTGTGCCTACACACGTGACCCTGGAGGCCAGAGGTCAATGGCCATTGGCCTCTGTCATTACTCTCCCCTTTATTTTTTGAGACAAGGTCTCTTACTAAAATGGGAGACAGTCAATTCATCCAGACTGGCTGTCCAGAAAGCCCCAGAAGCCTTCACATCTCTGCTTACTTGGCATGGGATTTACAGCAATGTAAATTATTTTTATTTATTTATTTTATCCTTTTATATGAGTTTTAGGAATCAAATGTTTGCATGGCAAGCACTTTCCTGACTGAGTCATCTCCCCAGCTCGAGATCAGCTTTTTCTAAACATTCTTTCATTTCAACGACTCTCAGAGAAAAGCCATGTGCTGCATGAAGCACTCCGAGGTACTTGGAATACAGATAGGCCCCACGTCTTGGCAAAAGGATGCTTGTTTACTCTCTGGGAAGAGGTCATCAGCTACTGCATAGGTCACATGATCCGCCCTTTCCTGCCATCCGGTATTGCCAGGAATGGCCCCTCTTTTTCTTTATCTTCCTTGCAGCGAACAGCTGCTGAAGGTTTCTATGGGCACTGGCTTCCCAGGGTGGTGAGTGTGCCATAGACAACAGGCAGCACCGCCGGCTGAACTGGAATGCAACCAGCTCTGGAGCAGCGCAAAGTCTTTAAGGGCACACTTGAGTATGTCCGTACAGGTATAAGCCTGACATGATAGTGTTACCAGGGACTTTTAAAGCCACTCGGGACCAAGAAGACGCTGCTCTGCTGTGAGTTGCAGCACACGTATGGCTCCAAACACAAGTCGCATAGCTCAAGAAACATGGTTGCAAGGCAACTCACTTTGTGGCATGTTTCAGAGAGTATTGCACATGGACATTTTGTAGCCTGAGTTATGGTTTACATGCCCTGGTGGAGGCTGCACGTTGGATACAGTTAATAGCAAATTTGTTGGCAAACTGAAGAAAAACCAAAACCCAAAACAAACAAACAAAAAACTGAAGCACAAATGAAACCAACCAACAGCAAAAGGGGTGGGGGGGCTTTTTGAGGACATTTATGATAAATCTGTGGAAAAATTTTAGACACACCTGGGGGAGCCAAGGTATTATTATTTGTACGTTAGCAACATGTCATTGATAGCTCTGTGTGAGCCTGCTGCTGTGTATGAGTCTGTGTATCCACAGGTGTCCTCTGCATCGTCAGTAACAGTCAAATGGGCGAACCCCAGAAGTCCATTAAAAAGAACAGATTTTACAGGTACAGGAGGTAGAAGCCTCTGTGTTGTTCCAAGAGTTTATAATGCAGAGAAAAATACCGTGGCTATAAATGCTTTGTGGCCACTATGTGTCATACCTCAGGTGAAAAGCATGCATTCCTCCTGCCACGTCGGAGCTCTTAAGACTGACAATAGAGTTGAAAAGTTACCTGTACCAACACGAAGAACCTCTTCTTCCACCTCTTCCACACATTCTTACCAATGGTCCACAAGTACCTGTGGGGAAAAGAAGGGCCAGAGCTGCAGTAGTGCCTGATCACACTTCCCGGGAGGCCCAGCCCACATACACTGAGAGGCCACAGCACACCCAGGTCACCTGAGCGCAAGCTCCAGACTTTAGCCTCTTACCTCTCGCTTTCATGGCTCATCCCACACTGACATAGTGTATGATTCACTTGACATTTTCTTTCCATTGTCTGTGACATCATGAATCAAATCATTTTGAAGGAAGCTTTATTACATGGGCTTGAGATCCTCACCACACAGAACACACTAAAATGCATAATAACCCATGCTTGCATGGAGCACTGAAATGCTCTTATATGGTATTCACGCGGGGCAGGCTTAGTCCAGGGTGAAAGGCTAACATCTTGGACCACGATGGAACCTCTGTCTGCTCTCCCTACTCTCTGCTCCAGACATTCCACAGAAGCCACAGGGTTTTCTAAAAGGACAAATCATCCCATAAGTTTCTCAGTCTAAATAAGGATGGAAGGGCCTTAGGCACGGTATTTAGGCCAAGGTCCTTTCTAAGATGCACACAATAGCTGCAGGTGGAGATGGTGTTGCGCACGGAGAGGGAGCAAGATAGAAAGTGAGGCAGAGATGGTGGCTGGGGCACAGCTGAGGCTGAGCAGCAGCGGAATGGCTGGAAGCTTGGCAGCCCCAGGCTAGAGCTGACATGGGACAGCATGCCTGTATCAATATATTCATGGAATTTATGGACATAAAAGGGAGGCTCAGCCAGGGAGAGAGAGAGGAGAGAGAGAAAGGATGATTAGCATCTGCTGGCATTTAGTATTCTGGTTCGGTTCTGTCAGTCATTCCGAGGGGCAGGGCTTCAATATTGATGCTTTGCTGTTGGGAGGATGCCATAGAAAGGGCTGGTGAAGTATAAACATGAGTCTTGACACTGGGTGGGGATGTAGCTCAGTTGTAGAGGGCTTGGCCGGCACGTGCAAAGTCCTGGATTTCATCCCCAGCACCACAACAAATAGACAAGTAAATGAATGATAAATAACTAAACAAGTGAATAAATAAATTAAGTAAATACATAGCTGCAGTTTGAATGGGAAATGTTCCTCACAGACTCCTATGTTTCCACACTAGGTTCCCAGTTGGCCGTTTGGCAAGGCTTCTGGAGGTGGGGCTTGCTGGAGGAACTGGATCACTGTGGGAGGCCTTGGTGCATGACAGCCTGGCTCTATTTCTTGTTCACTCTCTGCTCCTGAGTGTAAATGCAATGTGACCAGCGAGCCTCTCCTCCTGCCGCCATGCTTCCCCCGCTGTGATAGCCTGAATCTCTCTGGAACTGTAAGCCAAAGTACACCCTTTCTCACTTAAGTTGCTTTGGTCAGGGTATTTTATCGCAGCTTTAGAAAAGAAGCTGTGAGGACAAATAAGTAAGTCATAAAGGAGATACACACAAATACGATCCTTGCTACAGAGCATCACTGTGTCCAAAGAATGATTACTCCTGAAATTATGAGCCTCTTTGGATTGACATACACAAGCTATCCCATGGTTCAAGAGTGAGGCTAAGGTTGTAATTCTCCTCTGAAACTGTGTGTGGCAGCCCTCTTCTGCTGACCATGCCTAGCAATGCACTGAGCTTGAACAAGCAAGTTGCAGTTTTGTAGAGAACTTAAGTTGAAGAAAGAGTTCACAAGAACCCACAGCAGGATTTGCTCTGAGTGGTTAACTTTCCCTTCCTCCGGGCACTCAGCATGAATTTATTATAACTCCTGAGAGGGGCTGAGACCTTGAATAAGGAGAATATGGAGCCATTCTGCTTGGGGTTTGCTTTGTCACCGAGCGACATGACCTGGATTTAAACCCACGGTCACCTCACTCTAGGACGGAGTTCCCTTGTGCCCTTCTAGGGTGTGCCTGCCATCTAGGGTCAACAAAGAATAAGGATATAGGAGGGATGGGAAGATGCAAGTGAGGAACTACAGAGGGGGAGAAGCGCTGGCGTGCACTGCCTGGTAAAGCCAGAGAAGCAATAGTTGTATAACACGCACTTCAAACAGCGAGAGCAGATAAACGTAATTTTTTTTTTTTTAGTCATGGAGAAATGACCGATGTTGGAGGAGATAGTTCTGTTTATCCTAATGTCAGTTACACAGTGTGGGGCTGGAGAGACGGCTCAGCCAGGAAGGCGCCCGCCATGCAAGCAGAAGGATGCGAATTTGTTTCCCCACGTACAAGGGCACGTCCTTGTAACCCCAGCACTGGGGAGGCAAAGACAGGCAGGGCCTTAGGGCTTGCTGGCCGCTCCAGGCCAACCAGTGACAGACCTTGTCTTCAACATAAAGCAAGGTAGACGGCTCCAGGGCAATGGCACCTGAGGCTGACCTCTGGCCTCTGCACCGTATACACCAACATTTCCCTTTCCCCGCACAAATTACACAGTGTTTACATGCACTGGAGAATTATTTGGTGTCCCCTAGCTGTGCATAGGTTTTTGATTTTACATATTAGTTAAATGCATTTACATTTAAAAAGTGAGAAAATGAACCCTAAGAATTGCTTTTCTAACCAGAGAGGGGTTTCTGTTTCAAGGCATCTGAGAGTGAAAGCTGGTGGGATCAGAGGAAATTCACAATTCTCCTTCGGAAAGTATCAGTTGGTTTGTGTGCGGGTGGGGCTCTCCCTCCGAGGCTTTCCTCAGAATGTGGCACATGCCAGAAGGTGTCAGAACTGCGGGCTGTGAGGCACCGTGTCTGTCTGCTGCGCCCCGAGTCGTTTCCCCTCCGAGCAGAATGTGCAGTACCTGGAGCAGATGGACGCTGGGAGACTACAGACACACAGGTGGCTCCCACTGAGAGCCCCACTCCCGCACACCGATCAAACGTGGCAGCATTAGCGTTCCGGTGCTTTCTTCAGGCTGTCTCGAAGCCTGGGCTGACCATCAGGTAAGCCAGCAGTCAGGGGGTAGTGAGCGGAAACCCAGCCCAGTGCTTATACCTCGAACTGAAGGGGACACCAAAGAGGGAATTCTGGTGCTGTCACAAGCCGCCCTTGAACATGGGGACAACATAATGCCATTTCATAGGCCTATGAGGCTGCAGAGTTCACGCATGCCCAGTGAGTCACATCACATGGCAAGGGCAGGTAGTGATGTCAGGTGTACTGCTGTTCTCTTGCTCATCACTACTAACGAGAGCTACAATGGACAGGCTTGATTTGAATTTATGTTTGGCTTTTGGATAGCCGTCTGCTGGGAAAGAAACAGCGAGGTGACACACCTGGTTTTGGAGTCCTGGCTTTTTGTATTCTGATTTGCTTGTAACGTTTTATAAAAACTACACAAGTGGCCCATTGATCTCCCTGTCACTTCTTGAGGGCATCTGAGGTTCAGGTAAGGCCGGAGTGAGCTTGGTGAGCTCAGAAGAGCGTGGTGAACTTGGACTGTACTCATTGCAGGACTCCCCCAAATGAGCTGAGTCATTGATGAGCCCCTGGCTTCAGTGCCTCTCTGTCCTAGGAGTGTGAGGGAGGGCAGCAGTGTGGCAAGGTCTGTCACTGGTGTGTGTGTGTGTGTGTGTGTGTGTGTGTGTGTCTGTGTGGGTGTGCAGCCTTTGCTTTCACAGCATTTTGACTGTAATGTGTGCTAGGGACAAAGCTCTGTTTATTAGGTAGCATCCATGCTCACCATAAACTTCTATGTGGCAGGTGCTCGGCAGTGTCTAACAGTGAAAAGGTTTTATTGGGTATCTTCTTCCAGGTTTCCTGGACAGGAGCACCAAGTCCAGAAAAGTGGCATTCTATAGATTCCCCGGCCTCTGGGTTCCTTACATGGGAAGTGTGGTTGAGAGTCTGGCCAATGTCATATTTTAAGGAGCTGGGGGTGGTGCTGGTGCTGCTCTGGTCTAGGTGGAGGCTGGCCAAGAGGAAGGGTTGTTGCCCTCAATTTCCTCAGGGGTCTGTGACCCCTCAGTACCTGGCACAACAAAAACGGCTATCAGGCAGGGCATTTTTCTTGTCAGATCTTTTAAACTATATTTTGATTTTTAAAATGTCATTTAAACTTTTTAATTGATAAAATTGCATATATTTATGGTATACAGAAGGTTGGTTTTACTTATGGTTACATGCAAGGTTGAATTAAGCTACTTGGCTTATCATTTTGTGTATTTTTGGCTTTTTTTTCATGAGACTATTTAAAGGCCACACTCTTAGTGATTTTCCAGGTGTAGTGAGGATGCACTTTTTAACCATAATCACCATCTAGTACAGAAAATCTATGGAACTCATTCCTTTTTGTCAGAAGGTAATTTCTTCTTAGAAGAGAGAAGAGAGTGCAGCCAGAGCCAGGGCCTTCACTGGGGCACTCTCCCTGCAAACTGAAGGAGAACATGAGGTTTGAGCGCCTTGAAAGTGTTCCAATGGGAAGGAGAACGGGCTAGGGAAAGGTCCAGAATGGATGAAAGGGCAGAAGCAGGCTAATCTTTGTGAGTCAAGGCCAGCCTGGTCTGTGCAATGAGTTCTAGGTCAGCCAGAGCAACACAGTGAGACACTGTATCACAAACAAAACAAAACAAAACACCTTCCCTCTAAGAAACATGCAAACAGGCAGTGGGTATAGCCACTACCATCACCTGTCTCACCATCACCACCATCATGATCACTCTCCCCCACTGTTACCACCACTACCACCACCAGCACCACCATCACCACCACTACCACCATCACCACCGCCACAATCATTACCATCACTACCACCACCACCATTACCACAATTACCATCACTACCACCATCACCACTACAATCAACACCACCACTATCACCATCACCACCGTCACCATCACTACAATCATTACCATCACCACCACCACCACCACCCCACCATCATCACCACCTCTACCACCATCACTGCCCTCACTGTTATCACCACCACCACCACCGTCACTATCATCACCCTCACCAACTCTGTTGTTGCAAAGCTTGTCCTATACAAATGTTCTACATGAAGTAGCTCTTTTAAACCTTACAACTGTTCCACGGGACTAGGGTTGTCATTACCTCTGTTTGATATTTGTGAAAGGAAGCACAGAGAGGCTAGGTGCCTTGCCTGTGGCTGGTTCTCAGTGCCTACAAGTATCTTTAGCCATTTCACCTTATTAAGAGAAAATGTGTAACAAAGGCTGTAGAATACAACCCTAAAATATTCAGTTAATCCAAAAAGAGACAGGGAAAAAAACATGAGAAAACAAGGACACAAAGACCAGCTGTGTCAAAGAGAAAAAAATAGCAAGATGACAACTGTGGGCAATGAGATGGCTTAGCCATCAAGACCTTTGCTACACAAGCCTGATGGCCTGAGTTTCATCCCCAGATGCCAGGGCAGAAGGAGAGGACCAACTCCCACTGACCTCCACATCCATGCTGTGACACATACATGTGTTCTCTCTCTTTTTCTCTCCTTCTCTCTCTACCTCTCCCTCCCCCTCCTTTTCCATCTCTTATATATATATATATATATATATTTATATATAACTATATATATACATACATACCTACATTTAAAAAAATAACAAATAGAAGAATGGTAAATTTAAACTTTGCCATATCAGTTATCATAGGTAAGTTAAATATGCTAATATCTCAATTAAAAATGCAAAGATACTCAGATTAGAATTAAGAGCCAGACCTAATTCTGTATTGCCAACAAGAAATGCAATTCGTTTAAACCATCACTTACTTAATGTTTTAGAGATACAGTTTCATTTTACAGTCCAGGCTAGCCCAGAGATTTCTATTTTTCTGCCTCAGGCTCTTGAGTGCTAAGATTACATGTTTGTGCTACCACACCAAGCAAGAAAAGCACTTTAAAGACAAAACTAAGTTAAAAATAGAATGCTACAAAAAAGTGCACCTTGCTATTAGCCATTTTCTTTAAAATGCTGCAGTGCCTACATTACTGTCAGAGAAACTAAATCTCAAGGCAAAAATAATAGCACAGAATGAGAGAGAAGATTGTTCCATATCAATGGGGGAGGGGTTACTTCACTAAAAGGATATAATAATTATAAAATTCCTACATCTACTTTAAAAGCTTTAACATACATTGAACAAAACTGAACAGAAATGCAAGAAAAACAAAGCTAAGGCTATAGCCAGGGGTTTTGATATAACTAAATCACTGATAGGAAATCAGCAATGAGGCTGGGAATGTCCTTAATTGACTCAGTGTTTATCTGCTGTGTACTATGCCCTAGGCCCCATTGTCTGCCCTCCATAGAATGGGTGTGGTTGTCTGTATCTGTAACCCAGCAAATGGAGCAGGAGGAGCACAATGGGTTCCAGAGCAGCCTGGGCTATAAAAGAGACTGTCTCAAAAACAGCAGAGAGAGACAGAGAGATAGGCAGACAGAGACAGAGAGAGATACAAAGACAGAGACACACAGAAAGAAACAGAGAGAAACAGAGACACAGACACAGATAAAGAAACATAAAGAGAGATAGGGAGAAAAACAGAGACAGACAGAGAGACACACACAAAGACAGAGTGAAAGAGAGAGATAGAGAGGAGAGCACAGGTAAGCTCCACCACACCTGCGCAGTATCAAACTGCCCAGCCTAACTGACATGAAGCGTGAACACAGGAGTCAAGCAAAGAACAGAGTCCAAGAGCATTCCGCCAGCCCATCCGGGCAGTGTGGTGGAGAGCATGTATTGACAGGGATGGCGGGCACCTTGGGAATCTGTGGTAGAAAAGGGCTGTGATGGCTCTGAAGAACAAGAGCTCTATTCTGGCCCAGGCAAGAAAATGGAAAAGAAAGGAGGACATCTTGATGGCTGAGGGCTTTAACCCCCCCAAACCCCCAGGCTAAATCAGAGGGAGAACAGAGATGCTGTGAGTTATTCCTGGGGGTCACAGTGGCTTCTGTGCTGAGTTGTTCCTGGGGGCTACAGTGGCTCCTATGCTGTGAATTTTTGCTGGTGGCTACCGTGGCTCCCTGGATACATCTTGAACTGGTCCATGCAGAGTTAGTCAAGGTTCAGACCTTCAGTTAGGACTGAACTGAAAAAGAGTCTAAGGCCAACTTCAGTACTTGCTTGGACTCATAAGGGTTTTCACCATGATGAGCCTCAGTTTCTCTACCTGTAAAATGGGATTCCAAATAATATATGAGACTTTTTATAAAACTTATATCCTGTGCTAGGTACTGTGACTGAAAAAGACAATTGGCCATCTGAAAAGGAACTGACATTCTAGAAGGGAAGACCTGACATAAACAAATGAACAAGGACATCCATGTACTATATCATGCAGAATGCTATTTTATGATGAAAGCAAGAGGAAACCGGAAGAGGAGGAGAAAGGAGGGCTTTCCCACAAGGCACAGAGGAATTCCAAGTAAGCTTGGTGGGCAGAAAGGCACAAAGGCCCTGAGATAGCCTGTGTTTCTTCTCCAATGACCAAGGATGCCATTGTGGCTTCAGAGTCAGTGCTCACCATGAGATAGTGTTACACCCAGTTTGAGAGCCCCCAAAAGATCTACAGGAATCAACTTCGTTGCAAAACACATGAGGGTCTTTTTATTGTAAATCCCAAGCTGAAGCTTGGGCCCACACTGTACACCCACCGCCGAAGCGGTGGGAGCTGAGCACCTGTGCCCAGGTTAGTTGGGTGATATATAGATTCTGGTCCCTTCCAGCATGCCCAATTCCTGCCTGGCAAGCATCTATTGGTCAAAATGCTATTTTGAATTGATTGGCTATAGGAAGGTCCCCAGACCATAATGACCTGGTGTCCCTCCCTAGGGGGATGGGCCAGTTTACTAGCAACTGTATCTCTAGTGGGTGGGGAAAGAATGCAGTAAGGCGGTCCTTCCCCTCAGGGCATTACTGGACTTCTCCACCCACCTACTTCAGGTCTTAATAATAGCTGCTAATTTATCTTTTGGTCTCTCAATAGGAAGGGCCTTGCTGGCACAGAGCAGCCTGAGCCTTTGCTCTGAGTGAGATGGGGGTGTGTGTCACTAGATGTTTTCTAGCATTCAAGTGACAGAACCGAGTTTAAAAAGAAAAGTTCAGAGCATGGAACAGACTACAGGGAGGCAGAGAATGAGTGAGAGGTTTGGAGGCAATAGCCACAAGTGAAGGCGAAAAGCAAGAGAGGCTTGGAGTCCAGCGGAGAGGGGGAGTGGGGATGAGGAGGTGGAGTCAGGATTCCGTTTGAAAATAGAGTAGAAGGGATTTGATGATGGACTGTGTTTGCAGTAAGAAATTTTGAGAAATGTCAAGGCTGTGGGGCTGAGCATCTGGCTGAAGGCAGGGGCCATCTGTTAAAAAGGGAGATGGTACCTTCTATGTTCTAGAGGGCTGTTTCAGAGAGAAAATAGGAAGAGAGATGTGAAGCACGCCCGACCTTGAACTTCCCTAGGTGGAAGAGCAATGAACAGCTAAAAAGTACCCAGAGTGGCTAATTCTCAAAAACCCCACATGCAAATGCTCCAAACCAAAAGAAACGGTGTTGATTTTAACTCCCCAGCCCTTAAAAACAACTCCATAGACTTATTCTAGATGGCCCAGGAGCTCATCCTTGAAGCCACAGCACCCAATCAAGGAGACTGGTCTCTGATTTTCTGTTCACATGCTAAAGCACCTACGACATAAATTTCAGCTGTGTACCTTCAAGGCTCTCTCTTCGTTATTTATGCTGTGGCTTCATTTTTTTTTTTTCTTTTTAAATCTGCCTTCCCTTTACTCTAGGGCTCAATCCCCCTACTACTTGTGAATTCAACAGAAAAAAAAAGTTCATAAACATTGTGCGTGTTCCTGTGTATTTGTGTGGACATGAATGAGGTGTGCAGGTCTCTGGAGTCCAGATGTCAACCTTGAGCGTCATTTCTCAGGGTCTGTCATAGCCTGCAGCTCATCAGGGAGATGCAAGTTCTAGAGACTCTGTTGTCTCCACCTGCCCAGTGCTGAGGTTACCACCGCGTGTCCCCACCTCCCAGCCTGGTTAAGTGGATATTGGTGGTGAACTCAAGTCTTAGAAAACAGGACATCTCCCCCAGCTACCTCCAGAAATGCTTTTACTTTTCCTGAATCATTCCTTATGCAGTCAAGGTTGCTTGCATCAGTTTGGGCTGTATCGGGTCTGACTTGATATCAATTGCCCTTTGTTCACTCTGTTCTAGGCTGTTCTAGGCTCTCCTGGTGTATTTCTTGGCAGGAGTAATTCTTGAACGGCAGCCTAGTGATGCAGTCATTCGGGAACTTGGCTAAATATCTTTTTTATCACTCAAACGGTAAAGATGGACCACAATATGCTAGGACACTCACCACTGAGTCCACAAAAAGTTCTTGAATTGAAATCATGTAGGCCTCTCTCTGCAGAGCAGAGGAGGAGAATGTGGAAAACTGGGGTTTGTCTAATGCAGAGAATAGTTCTGTGCCGAGTGTCTGCTCGGGGTGACCGAGAGAGAGTTTAGAGAGGGATTAACAGAAGCCTGGCCCTTAGGCTGAGGCGTAAGTCCTCCAAGGACTTTTCAAAGGCATGGCAGGAAGGTGCTTCTGCATGCTTGCTTTCCACGATCGGCTCCCTCCCCTGCTTCTCTCCTTCCCTCCCTCCATCCCGCTTACTCATACTCTGGTTCCTGTAGTGGATATTTACTGTTTATGAGTCAGTGTTGTGCTAAAGATGGAGGATATTTTCTCATAAACGACAGGGACCCGCCAAGCCTCAACTCCTTTCTCTTTAAACCAAGACTATGGAGCTTGGCGGGAAAAGGGATTCTGGGGACATGTCCTTCATTTTCCTGAAAAATGTATCAGGAGGGAGGTAGGGAGGAGGAACAGCTGACTGTGGGAACATATCCCTGTGTATGTGTGTATTATACATGTCTGTGTTGTCATAACGCATATGTGTATGCAGGTACCACATGAGCGTGTGTGTGTCCACCCGAGGGTGTGTGTGTTTGCAAGAGGCGGCTTCCTCAATCATTCTCTACCTTATTTTTTTGAGACAGCTTTTCACATTGAACTTGGACCTCACCTAACTGACTAGACTGGCTGACCAGTAAGCTCTAGGAATTCACCTGCCTCTGCCTGCCCAGTGTTGGGATGGATTACAGACAAGCCTTGCCTCGTATAATGGTTTCTATGGGGCCACAGCCTGCTATATCATCTTCTAAAGTGTGCTCCTGCTTGCATAGCAAGCATTATATTGATAGAGCCATTTTCTCAACACTGCTTTTATCCAGGGACGATGGGATCTTAGCACACAGCCCAGGTTAACTTTGAACTTGTGCCATATCTGTTTGATAAGATACAAGTGAAATGCGGAGAGGCTGGCTGGACTCCTCAGTGAGGCCCGAGTAAGAACAGAGTGTGTAGGTAGCCGCTGTCCTTCCTCACAAGCTACTCACACTTTGTTCCCATCCATGGCTTTGGGAATAGCTTAGTTTCAACAATAATCTGTGTAACTTCTACAAGCCTAAGGTAGGGGTGGCATTCAGGAACTGGCACCTAGCATGTGAGCAGCCTTCAAAAGGCATCACGGGCAGGAACTGACCGCGTGATACGGGCTCTGCTCATGTGCAAGAACGTCCACTTCCTGTCCTGGTTGCTATTTTGGATTTCTTGCAGGCTTCTGCTCAGCTGGCCCCTCTTGCTGACTGTCACTTAGTACCATAAACTTCCATAAACTTCGAGGCCATCTATGCAATCTTGAGTTTTCAAGTGACCAGAGCAAAGCTTTCTAGTCATTAGAAGGCCATGGAGAACGACAGCCAGTAGGCAAATGGTGCCTATACAATGTTTGACAAAAAGCCCAGTTTCTTCTGCTGTCTAGACTCTTCCCTCTTCATAATCGTATGGCCCTGCTCCTCTGCAAAGGATCACATGTAAAAAGATAATTTAGCAGGCTATGGCTTCACAGAAACCAGCCATCAACATTTTTTTTTTTAAACCATTGCTTTGTTCTGTAAAGTGAAACCACATTTCCCTGTTCTTTTTGCTCTGTCTGAAGTCGTTCAACTGGCCATTCTTGAAAACCTTCACAGAATGACGATTGCAGATACTCAATTTTGGGGAGTTATAACTTCAGTCAACTTGACTTTGCTTTTGACCCGATTTAGGCACTTGATCACACTTCATGAAGGTGGCTGCTCCCAGAGAGGGAGGGAGTCCTGGAGCCTCTGGCAGGAAGACAGTGGTGCCTATATGAGACCTCCGTGCCAGGCCAACCCCCAGCAGGCTCCAGCTACATTTCAACTGCATTGGGAGTCCTCTTAGAAGGGGAGGGAAGTTAGTCTCCTGAATGAAAATGAATGAAATGCAGAGATTGGAGCTGAAGAAGCCTTGGGAACTGCCAGCACTGTGGACTTTAATAGCTGCTTACAGGTCCTCTCCACTTCCTTCCACACAATGCTCCGAACCCCTTTGTGTTTTGCTTAATTCATTTCTGCACTTCTAGGGAATCAAAACTGAGCTATGTACATTCGTTCTCCCCTTCTGTTGTATTTTTATCTCTAGAAATAAATGTCCCCGTAGCTCAAATGGGGAAAGGAACACTTACCCAGAGTGCTTCATGTTTTGAGGTTTATCCATTCGGACAGCAAGTTTGATTTTGAGGTCTTGATCAGGGCAGTTTTTGGAGACTGTCATTTTGTGCCACTCAGATTGTTTGGGGCTGTTTGGGGTGGGATGGAGGATAACCTGTAATGAGAAAGCATCAGTTTTTGTTAGAAAACAGAAACAAAACAGTCAGGGTTTTTGGGAGTTGACACTTTAGAAGATATGCAACTACTAGCCCAGGTTCCATTGCCAAAACTCGTCTGTTAACCCAGGCTGGCTCAGCTCACAGTCACATCCTACAGAATGCCCTCTTCCTTCTTTCTTTAGCTGGCTAAGTTTGTAGGAGGGTGACTTAGTGATCCTGCTTTCTTTTCTTTTCTTTTCTTTTCTTTTCTTTTCTTTTCTTTTCTTTTCTTTTCTTTTCTTTTCTTTTCTTTTTTCTTTCTCTCTCCTTCCTTCCTTCCTTCCTTCCTTCCTTCCTTCCTTCCTTCCTTCCTTCCTTCCTTTTTTCCTTCCTTCCTTCTTTCTTTCTTTCTTTTTTTTTTTTTTCTTGAGATAGTGGTTCTCTTTGTAATCTTGGCTGCCCTGGACTCATTTTGTAGATCAGGCTGGCCTCGAACTCACGATGATCTGCCTGCTTCTACTTCTGTGCTAGGATTAAAGGCGTGGGCCACTGCACCAGCTCTGCTTTGATTTTTCTAAGATTCAGTAGTAAGAGAGTAACCTGAGGAAGAGAACACTGTCTCTCATCATGACAGCTGCTCTGGAGAAATGCATGTTTGTAATAGACAGCTCCTAGGCTACTCTCTCCTTTTCATTCTAAACCTTTCATCATTATAAGAAGAAAACCCCATCAGAACCTGTAGGGAAAGACAGAAAAGTGAGAAACGAGAGAAAGGAAGGAGAAGACGTCTATGGGTCTTGGATCAGTGGTACTTGGAATGGGATTTTTCTTTTTTGACTCCTCATTGTGCTTTGGACAGAAGGAGCTTGAAGCAGCCTCCACTCTGTAAAAATGCCTCTTGGCAGCATGTCAGACACTTTGCTGGGGTCATGCTGCCTCAGATCGCTAGGGTTTGGAGGGTGAAGGCAAAGCTAGGAGGCTACCAGGGGCTCCATCACACTGCACTGCTGGAAAGTAGTTTTGATCAATTATCCTGGTAACAGCACACTATAAGTTCATATTATATTTGTGGCTTTTATATCAACATACATTCAAAAACATAAGCCCTGTATATACAAAGGGAAACAGCTATACTTGGTTCTCTGGACCTGTGGATTTTACATGCATGTGTTTGGCCAACTAAACACTGAAAACATTTGGGAAGAAAATAATTGTCTGCACTGAACACACACAGAAACTGTTTCCCTCACCTTCATTCACTAACCAGCAAAGAATAAGAGTATTTACATAGCCTTTACATTTTCCTGCACCCAATGTCTAGAATATATATGATATGTGAGGAGCCTACACATGTTTTAAAGAATTCGAGAAGTTGTGTGCATACAGCATGAATATACAATATACGTAAGATTTGGGATCCACAGGGCCTCTCGGTAGCAGCCCGAGGTTGCCGAGTGACCATGGCACTTTGCTCATGATGGTGGTACTCAGCTATCTTTGTGGACAGGTGGCATCCTGGTCAGTTGCAGGGCTCCAGCACCTCATGTCTGGCATTCTGACTGACAGCTTCTGTCCATGACATTTACTTGCCTTCTATCTGAAGATACAATGCTTGTAGGCCAGAGTATCACCCCAGCCTTTTTTTTTTTTTTTTTGGCTATTTTCCAGGGCTCAACTTGCTAATGCAATTTTTAAGCTAGTACTGAGAATGATCTCTCCAGCTCCAGAGAATTTTTTGTAATATTTAAAAATTTTATTTATGTTAGTGTGTGACCATGTGTTCTACAGTATGTGTGTTTGTGTGTATGTGTGTGTCTGAAAGCGTGTTGGTGTGTTTGTGTGTGTATGTATGTATCTGTGTGTCTGTATGTGTGCATCTGTATGTGTGTTTGTATGTGTGCTTGTGTGTATCTCTGTATGTATGTGTATATATGTACGTGTCTGTGTATGTATGTATGTGTATATATGTACGTGTCTGTGTATGTATGTATGTGTATGTATGTTTGTGTGCGTTTGTGTGTGTGTGTGTGTGTGTTTGTGTGTGAGTGTATGTGTGTGTATGCATGTATGTGTCTGTGTTCAGGTGTATTCATGGGTCAGAGAAAATGCTTCAAGAGTCAGTTCCCTCCTCCTGCCACATGGGTCTTGAGGCTTGAACTCGGGGTGCCAGGCTTGCCTGCTGAGCCGTCTCGCTGGCCTTTGCAGTGGAGTTTTCCAACTCTAATGGCATCTCTGCCCTCGTTTGAAGACAGAGGGAAGGGCTGTTCACCCAGCATCGCTGATGCTGAATCGGTCTGGTGGGAGAGCTGGCCAGGAGGAGCACGCTGGCAAACAGGAAGAGAGGGCTGGGCAGAGCACAGTGGCCAGGCACATGCCAAGATCATCCTGGGCTTCCTTCTCCCACCTGTACACGGGGCCTCATTAACAGCCCTCCCCCATGGATCCCAGGAGCAGTTCCTGCTGGCGACACACTGTCCATCCAAAATGCAAATGACCACATCATTACTGCCGGTCCACAAAGCCTGCTGCTGGATTCCCTTGCTGTCCCTCTTCAGGGTGGATGAAGAGATAAAGTCCCAGCACTTCTTCCATCCTTGAGAAGGGCTGGAGTCCCCTTCCTGTGTGCCAGCACCTTGGGAGGACGAGGACCCTTGTGAATGTGTGGGAGCCACAGTCTGGCCTGGAGTCCCAGGCTTCTGAGTGAGCACTCTGTCACACATGGTGGAGGCCATATGTGCTTTCCTGTGTGTGGGGGTGTGTGAACTGGCAGCCATAGCCACCCTACTGGAGGTTGCACTCCAGAAATCAAGGCTGCTCCGCCTAGAGTGGATGTGGGGCAGCCTGCTGGAGCTGCTGGGCCCTGGCTTTTAACCAGGCTGATCTCTGGCCTAAGCCTATCTATCCCTCTCTCCTGCCTTGTCTGCATTCCCCAGGAAAGGCATCCCCACTTCCCAGGGGGTCCGCCCTGGATGTGTGCTTTCCTCCAGGTCTCAGGCAGACTGCTTCCCACACTGCACCGTAACTTCTGGCTGTGTCCTGCAAGTGTAGGTGGTTAAAGGTTTGTGCCTGACTTTACTTCTGTTTACCCAGCATGCAGCAGCAATGATCGAAAGCAGCAGGCCTGCCAATGCAAGTGTTGGATGTATTGGCTAACCCTACCATGTGCTATTGAGGATGTGGGGACAGCCACGTTCATACAGTTTGTGTAAGAATAAATTAGCATATAGACAATCTTGACTTTTCTATCAAAATCCAAAATTTGATCAGCAAAATCGCTTTTTAGGAAATTTATCTTATAGGAATATAAACACTTGTAAGTAAATACAGCTAAGGCAATTCAGTAAAGCATTGTTTACCCTTCCAGAGACGAATTATTCTAAATAATCATCACTAAAAGATCTGTTAAATCAGACCTATATAAACAGTGGAATACTATATAGCCATGCAAAAGGAGACAGCTTAGTATGGGCTACAATGAACCAATTTTCAAACCTATAGTCCAACCAATGTGTGTATGTATAACTTGTTTTACCTGTTTTAGTAAAAGAGGGATACATACTCATATAATAATCATATATATCATGACCTTTCTGAGTCTTCGTTCACTTAGGGAAGGCTCATGTGGGAAAATATGTGAATCACTCCCACACAGACACTCTGGAGGACTGAAGCTCCCTCTACCCCCAAGAATTTTTTTAAGAGTACATTAAAAAAGATGTATTTATTTTTAAAATTTTATGTGTATGAGACATACCACAGATGGAATAATCTAAATATGGCTGAAGGCTTGAAGCTAACCCCAGGACTCTGGAGGGAAACCCTGCTTGGCTTGGTAGAATTAGCTCGACAGAGACAGACCACTATCTATGTGGTCTTCAGAATGGCTGAACTCGACAAAGATGGTGCTTTTAAAATTTGTTTTTATTTATATGCACTGGTGTTTTGGCTGCTTCACACATGTATGTCCGTGTGAAGGCATCAGAGTGTCAGGTCTTGGAGTTGCACAGAAGGTCATCCTGTGTGAGGTAACCCAGACCCAGAAAGACACACATGACATGTCCTCGTTTTTAAGTGGATTTTAGCCATAAAGTACAGGAAAATGATGCTGCGATCCATAGACCCAAAGAAGCCAATGAGGGCCCAAGGGAGAATGCTTTAATATCACTCAGAAGAGGAAATAAATTAGAAATCTGAAGTAGATGGAGGAAGGGAATGGGTGGGAAATGGGGTGAGGAGGGTTACAGGGTTGGGGATCAGGTGAGGGGAGAGCAGGGTGAGTGTAGGGGGAGGACCGGAAGAGAGAATGGAAATTGGTGGGGTGTATCTCTGGGATAGGGGAAGCTCCTAGGAGTCTATTGGGGTCACCCTAGGGTGGGACTTCCAGTGAAGGGAGAGGGACACCGACCCACCTATAAAACCTTCAACCCCAAATTTATCCTGCCTACAAGAAGCGTAGAGACTAAGATAGAGCAGAGATTGAGAGAATGGCCAACCAATGACTGGCCCAACTTGAGATCCACCCCATAGGACAGAGCCAACCCCTGAGACTATTAGTGATCCTCTGCCATGCCAACTGTCCTCTGAGAGGCTTCACCCAGAAGCTGATGGAAACAGATGCAGAGACCCACAGCCAAACAATAGGCTGAGCTTGGGGAGTTTGTGGAAGAGTGGCAGGATAGAGGGAACCGGAGGGGTCAAGGATACCACAAGAAGACCTACAGAGTAAACTAACCTGGGCCCATGGCAGCTCACAGAGACTGAGCCACCACCAAAGAGTATGCATGGGCTGGACCTAAACCGCCTACACATATGTAGCTGATGTGCAGCTTATTCCCCTAACGATTTAGAGCATGGGCTGTCTCTGACTCTGTTGCCTGCCTCTGGATTCCTTTCCCGTAGCCAGGCTGCCTTGTCCAGCCTCAGTGGGAGAGGATGGGCTTAGTTCTGCTTCAACATGAGGTGGCAGGATGGGTTGACACCCCTTGGGGGCCTTCCCTCCTCTAAGAAGGAGAGGGGAGAATGCAGGGAGGGGGCATAAGGGTGGGATTGGGAGGAGAGGAGGGAGGGTGCTGGGATCAGGCTGCAAAGTGATTAAATGAATGAATTAATTAAAAAAAGCGAAAGCAAAAGATGGTGTTCTCATGTCCCGCAGCTGCCACCTTCAGAGCTACTGCCTGTAGAGGGTGCCAGGCCAGCAGAGCTCGGCCGTCAGCAGCCAGCCAGGCTGTGTGTGCTTTCAGGAGTCAGGGCAGAGTTCCTGAAGCCTGAAGGGGAAAGAAGCACGTGCCTGGGGACCTGGAAGCGAGCACCGTGTGGTACTCCATCACCTCGGTGGAGTGCTGCTTTATTTCTCCACCGGGGCAGTGCGGTGCAAAGGTGACTGTTGAGCTGCCAGCCTTCCTTTCCCGACAAGTTGCTTCATCCCTATGCGCTTGCTGAGTCTAACAACATCCTGAGGACAGCATCCCTGGGCCTGGCAACTGGGGACGCTGGGCTCCCTGTGACTCGGTGGCCCTGGACAAGGTTCTCACGCTCCACAGAAACTGTCTCATTTCTACCAGAGAAGTTGGAGCAGTCACTGCTTTAATCATCCTGGGCAGAATTATCCGCATGGAACTGGTAAACAATTTGAAGAAAAGAATGTCTGTTCTCTCCCACCACACCTTCTCACTGGCTCATGATTTCCCAGGGGCCTTGGTCTTGCAAAGCTCATCTGTGGCCCCTGGGCAGCTCTGCGCTCTTTTGACATGGCCATACCAAGTCCTTGAGACTCTCCAGGAGGCCGGCAAGATCCTCAGAAAGGAGGGTATCCAGATGATCGCAGTCACTAAAAACCAGTCAACAGTGCCAGGACCAGGAGGGTGAGGTGCATTGGTGTGGGCTCTGCTGGGCAGGGCAGCCCAAGCAAGGTCTAAGGAGACATTGACAATGTCTCAAGGATGCCGGCATGGTCAGCCAGCATGCGCAGCAACAAAAGAAGGAGCAAAGACAACTGCGTCCTTGGTGCCACCTTTAAGGGTGTGTGTCAGTTATTTTGAGGATATTTCGATCAACAGTACCCCTGAGTATGGTCTTGCTGTCACTGGATGGATGGGGTGGGATGTTCAAGGAGGGAGAGTCCTTCCGGGCAAGAGCATCTGGCAGCCTGCCTGACTCTCTACTATTCCCATCTGATATTGGCAGACACGCGAAACAAATCAAAACAAAACAAAAACCTCTTTACAACCAACTTCATCTACGCCTAAACTGTGTGTGGCATCTCAGAGCATGGCATTGTGGCCATATTTCCAGGACAGTCAAGAGGGCTTTGCTGGAGGTTGTTTAACGGATCGGCCAGTTGGTTGACTGGTACCCCAGGCCTGGTACCCAGCTCTGCCAACCTGGGTCCCTACAGCAGACTGTTCTCCACAGGAGGGGGGGGGGATGGGGGGAACAGAACACTTCAATTATCTATATTCTAAATGCCCCCGTTTAAATGCAAATTAATTTCTCTTTGTTCCCCTTTTATCTCATTATGTTGATGCTAATGTTGCCAGGAGGTTAGGTAGTTAAATGCCAATGAATTTCACGTTAAGCTAGGCAGCAGCATTGCACATCTTTGCTAAAAATAGAGCTTCGGTGCGATGGTGTGGAGTGTCTTGTTAGCCAGCGTTTATGCAGAGGCACTGTGGCGCAGGGTGGAGAGACTACCTCAAGGTCTCAGAGCTAACAGTGTAGTCTAATGCAGCCCCTCAGCCCCGGAAGTGCTGCTTCTTCATGACCCCGGGGCAGGAAAGGCACCGCAGACACCCACTCTGTTCTGTCACACGCCCCTTGCCAAAGGGATCACTCACCCGCCCGAGCTCCTTGTCTTCCAGGGCCAGGACACCGGTGCTCTCTGTGAACAGCTTTACTTTAACGGCCGGCAGCGCGTGGGTTGTGGAGAAGTCACCCTGGGTGCCCCAGCTGTGGAGAGAGGGTCAGTCAGTGGAGACAGGTGCACCTCGGAAACGGGGAGAACTTCCTCGTCTCCCGGGAAGAGCAAGTGCAAGGTTAACCCAAGGCAGTGTAGACTGTCACACCCACTCCCAATACCCCCAAAGCTGCCGGCAGTGACAGAAAGTGTTGATTAACTTGTGAGATGAATACAAGGCAGATGCTTTTGAAGTTGCCGTGGACCTTCCCAGAGTGCCTTGCAGTCAGCACCAAGGAAGTCACGGTTTCCCACTGCAGCTCCGTTTCCTGCAAACAGCAGCACACAATCACCAGCCTTTCCTCTCAGTCCTGGAACACCTGCTTCATGGACCACGGGGATTTGGGGCTGTGAGACGAGGCTAGCACCTGGCCTCCCAGTGGGACTTCAGCAGCCATGGGGCTCAGGTGGGATATGCTCTCCAGGGGAAGAGGAGAACAGGACCGCCACCACCGAGAAGGTCTACAAGATGGAAGGCCAGGGGCGTGGAGGTGCTTGAAGTTTATGGGTAGCCAGGGCTCAGCCTCAGAAGAGAGTCTGGTTTACCCAGCCTGTGGGCGGAGCAAAGGGCCTGGCTCACCCTAGAGAGTAGCCCCTCAGGAGTGCTTTCGTCATCCACCTGTCACCACCCTGGAGACCTTCCTCCAGCCATTATACAGCTGCAAATAGAGTATCTTGTGGACCTGTACCCATATACACTAAGCCTGCCTTATCCTTCCATGTCACCACCAGCACTGTTCCAAGGTGAAGCCCTGACCCTTCCCTGTGCCCTGCTTCTCCCTTCATGGGCCACCTGCCTTTGCTACCTCTGGTCTGCCTGACACCTGCACAGTTTTCTCAGGTGGCAATGTTTTTTGTTTTTTTTTTTTTTTTACTGCCTTTTACGGCTCAGGCCTAACCATCACCTTCAGAGAGAGAATGCCATCTGATCTCACTGTCTTCAGTACGGCATGAATTCCACAGTATGCCCGGTTCATGGACTGACTCCTGACTGCTTACTTGGGACCTTCCTTACACTCAGCTCTGTGAGCCCAGGCGCTCTGCTTAGCAATATTGCACATCTTACAACTTAGCATAATGCTTTATACATGGGAAGCACGGAAGAAATAGTTTTGAATGAAGAAATAATATCAACTATATGTTCTTTTACAGGGCCAGGAAATAGTACAGACAACAGCTTTTACATACAGATTGTTTTTGCATTATATAATCAATTTCCCATACTGGCAGGCATTTGTTAAAATCTGGTTTCAATGACTACAGTGTTACATTGTTTAAATACATTGTTGCTGATGTGTGACCATTAGTCTATCATAGCAACTGAGTTGGATAGAAGGTACTTAACGAATTTGCCTCTGGTTATTTCTCTGGGATAGACACCTAGATGAGAAATGTTTCTTCATCAGGAAACACCTTTGTCGAAGGTGTATGCAGTGGTGATCATACTCAAGGTCTGCAGTGTGCATCCCTCAGGTATTTCATGTAGAGACGATGACTGTCCCACATCAGGAGCTGAGTATAAACCAAGGGAGCTGTTCTTGCTTTGCACAGGGCACCGCTTCTCACCTTTCCCCTGGCCTATTCCGTCATTATTGTTTTATGGATATTTTTAAAAAGATTTGCTTATTTCTGTTTCATGTGTATAAGTGCTTTGCCTGCCTGCATGCATGCCTAGTGAATATATGCTTGGTGCATCCAGAAGCCAGAAGAGGGGCATGGATCATCCAGAGATGAGTTAAAGATGGCTGTGGGCTGCCATGTGAGTGCTGGGTCCTCTGCACAAACCTGGGTCCTCTGCAAGAGCAGCAAGTGTTGAAAGGATGAGCCATCTCTTCAGCCCTCGTGGGTATTTGCTTGGCTATTAGGGGGCTTCATATTTTACTCTGTGCCTATTGCTGCCTTTATTTCTTCTTTTACAGAACTGTAGAAACACGACTGATAGTGTCAGTGTTGAACTTCATAAAGCAAATTCCATGAACTGAATGAAGAGGAACAGAGAGACCTAGGAGTGGGTAGGAGATCCTCAGAGTAACAGAAGGGAAGGATCTGGATCCTGCAGACAGGAGTGCAGGAAGCAAGCCACAACAGCGCAAAAGCATCGGGGAGAGGACACAGAGTGGCTGTGAGATGGAACAACAAGAAACAGGTTTTAACAAGACAGCAAAGCTGGGCACATCCCACCAGGAATTTCCCGCTGTGGTTCCCAGCACTGTCATCCAGATCAGCGATGGGAGAATCCGTCCTGGCATAGATGCCACAACAAAGAGAGCCAGGCATTCCTGCTTGAATCCTGGCTGAGTCCCATACGGACTATAGGGTTTGGGATGAGCTAACTAACATCCCTGTACATTAAGTCCCTTGAGCGTAAAGTGAGTTCACTTTACAGTAATTGTAATTGTCATAGCTGCAGGCTTGGTGCGTGATGAGACCCCAATAAACCATGGATGTCTTTCCAGTCCTAAAATAGGAAAATGTGCAGTAACAGTAGTGCGTACCTAGAGTGGGGCATCCCCCAGCACATACTTTTCAAGCACCTCCTGCGGAATCATGGCTACTCCGACTCCACAAATCACCAGGAAAACGTTCACTTCAGTGGACATTTCACAGACGAGGGAACTCAAGGTGTTGCCTGTTCCTTTGCAAAGATCCCAGGCAGGTCCCTCCATCCTGTGTGATGGGTATGCTGCCTGCATTGCCTGTCAGGTTCTCTTTTTGGAGAGACTTCCTGGCTTACTTAGCAGAGATTGACCGCTGCTGCTAACCAAGGATGCCCTGCCCAAAGGCATGACCCTCCTCCACTCCCTTTCCCCACTTCCTCCTCCTCTTCTTGGTCTTTTCTGGACTGGGGATGGAACTAGGGTCTCACGCATGCTGGGCAACTACTCTGCTGCTGAACCACACCCTAAATTGTCCCTTTATCTTTTATTTTGACATACGGTTTTCCACTGATTTGCTCTGGCTGGCAATGAATTCATTTGTGGGTCAGGATGGCCTTTGGCCTGGGGAAGCCTTTCCTGCATTAGCTTTCCCAGGGAGCTGGATTTCAGGCCTGTTCCACCCATGCAGCTGGGCCTACCCTGGCTGAAGGGATATCCTGGGCTGTCTAGCAGAAACCACCTCAGTTCTCCTGGTCTTCTGAAGCTACTCAGTGATGCCTTGCTCCGTGTTCTGTGAAATGACTCAGACTGAGGGGGCAGCATGGTGCTTCTGAGCTCCCGAACCTGGATAACTGGATGGAATTCAAGCCATTAGAAGAGACTGCCTTCCTACTGGGAGTTTGGCTCACACCAAGAAGTCAGGTCACAGCTGAACCCCAGTTTATCTCTCAGGCTTTAAAAATAGTAACCTGGCCTAGTGAAGCAGGCAAAAAAAGAGAGATTCTATTCTAATCAAGACTAGTTACATCATTTTCAGGGGGACATCAATCACACAGACACACAGATATGGATGGACACACAGACACACACACACAAAGATACAGACACGCCCAGAAACAGCCACACACACAAAGACACATATACACACAGACATACACACAATTAAAACATTTAAAATGGTGTGAAAACATCAAGGATTTTTTTTTTCCCCTCAGCACACCCTCTGCTCCATTGCCTCGGGGGACTTCATTCTACATGCACCTTTAGAGTCAAAATCACCAAGAGCTGCAAGATGGTCACAGGAGACACTAAAGCAAACCAGGACATTTCCTGAGCCACAGGCCTCTGAAGATGCCTGGCTCCAGGCCTCTGAGGCTAGCACAAAGTGAATCTTCTTGCCTGGCAAGCCTGGCTGGGCATGGCTATGCAGTGAGTGTGGGCTGTCCCAGGCTGTTGACTGGAAGGACTGGATCAGGGAAGGCTACTGCTGGCTCCCTCCTTTCAAGAGGACTTAATTCTCAGACCCTTTCTATACCTCCATCCTGCGGAGAAAAAGTTAGACAAATGTCTACTCATCACTTTGCAGTCCACGCAAGAACTGGCTCCTTTACCTGGTACCCAGACAGCTCCATGCTAGGCACAGACCTGTTTTAGAGGCTTTATGGGTTATCTTTAAATAGCATCTTTTTAAAAAGCCTATTAGCTAGTCTGTGAAATGTCTACACCTGTGAACTCATAATTACAGATGAGGAAACTGAGGCACAGGGATTCTGTAATGTGTCCCATGGTAGTCTAACTCTGCACAGCTATGTCCTGTCTGTCCTTCATTTCATCACATACGCCCTTGGGTGCTTTACTCAATTATTCCTGCAACTGCCAGGAAGCTCCGTTTTTGAGGCTGCTGCGATTCCCAGTCACCCTGGCTCTAGCTTTGGATTTATTCCCCATGTTTAATGCACTTCTCTACAGTGCTACATTTGACATCCTTACAAATTATCTGGTGGAGATGCATCATAAACTTTTGGTGTTTTCGTGGGCCATACATCAACAAATAAATCTATTTCTCTTTGTTGTGTTTTTTTTCTGACCTTTTCTCCTGTTGTGCAACTGACTATGGCTGCTAAGATGAAAACCTCCTTTTAAAAGATTCTCAGAATGGAAACACTGCTGCATTTTGATAAGATTTATCTCAAGCCAAGGTTGGGAAGGCACACAAGCTAGATAAAATCTAAGGGGTGAGGTGAGCTTTCTCTGTGATTCTATCACAAATGACCCCGTAGTCACCCTGTTCAGGTAGCTAACAAAACGTGAAACAGAGCTGCCAATTACAGAGGGCTTATGTTTGCCAAGACCCTCAGCTCAGTGTTCATACGGATCATCTCATTTAAGCCCTCTGACGGCTCTGTGAAGAATACCTAGTTACATCATAATTTTATAGATGGACCTAGTTTGAGGAGGAGGTTAAGTAAATGGACCAGGATCTCAGGCCATCGCCAACAGGGGATTCAAATTCCTGAGTTTCTGATCTTACAACCCTGGTATTGAACCAGAACCCTCTCTCTCTCAGGAACCCAAGATGGAGTACTTTCCCACAGACTAACATGTACCTTTGTGTCTTCCTTTCCACACACGCAGGAGTTTGGGGCAAGTAACATTGTCAGTAAAACCTATTTCCTGCACCAAGAACAGTAATAAACCAGGGAGTACACAGTAGTCCCTTGATTATTAACTAGAAAGGGAGGGTGACAGGCTGTGAACGATCAGGCCACAGGTTTGGGGGATGTAACCTGTGATAGCCTCCTTTACCTGGGCCTTCATGACCCAAGGAGACGACAGTGTTTTGGAACACAGTGACTCTGAATGCCCACAATGTCTAGCAGCATGCAGGGCACAGCCTTTGATGGCTCTCTGGGGAGCCAGGTGTGGATGCCTGTATGTCAAACAATGGTTGGCTCACAAAGCTAAAGGCTCAAAGAAATGTGGATGTCAGTGACAAGGTTAGAAAGTGCCACCAGGTTATAAATAGCCACAAGCACATACTGTACCTCCAAATATGCCTGTGTCGTGGGACACCGGCACCTGTCCTACCTTTTTGTAAGGAAGCGCCAGACTAACTTGGAGGACAACCAGGTTGAGTAGAAGCTGACCTCCATAGCTTAGGGGCGGTGCCTAATTAGGCCTTCCTAGGGGAGATGCTTTCTAAGGGACCACAAGCAAACCATCTCATCAGGTACTGCTAGGTCTGGCATCGGTAGGATATTCCCTGTCTGCCACGTCTCCTTGGGGAGACGTGATTGGGATTTCATCCACAGTCAGAACGGCTAGCCTCTGAGCACTGGGGGATCGGGAACTCCTTCCTGTACGCTGCTGCTTGGAATGTAAGCCAGTGTAGGCCCTACAGAAACCAGTACAGCTCTTCCTCCAAACACACACCACACGATCCAGTTCTGCACAGCTGGGTACAAGCCTGAAGGACTACAAGTGTGGACAGATTTGCACGCATCCATGTTCACCACTCCAGTGTTCCCAGCAGCCAAGACACAGAGCTATACTAGATGCCCATTAGCACAGTAAAGAAAATGTGTAATACACAGTGACATTCTAGTCAGCCATAAGGAAGAATGAAATTCTGTCACTTAGAGGGCAATGGAGAGACCCGATTATCAGGTAAAGTAAAGTAAATTAAGCTCGTAAGGACAAATACCATATTTTTTTCTCATTTGCACAGTATACACGTATATATAATATACATATATTATATATATGTATTGTATATATATCTACGTGTGTGTGTGACATGAATGTAGAAGAGAAGATGGGAGGAAGAGTCTAAAAGATGGGTGGGCTACAAGAGAGGGTAAGGGGGAAAATACAATGTAGCATGTATATATATATGTATATATATGACCAATTACATATATATGATATATAAAATACATAGATATGATATAAATTTATATATATAGAACAAGTTAGAAGAGTTAAAGGGGGGTGTAAGCAGAGCACATTTATTTATATGGATGATACATAAAAATAATAATAAAAAGAGCAGTATTGCCCTCAGAAGATTGGTGGAGGGATTTCTAGGAGAGAGCTATCGTCCACACTGTGTCTGAGCCAGCAGTGCTCAGGCAGGACGCACGAGGCCTTCTCTTTAGAGATGTAGGACAATGGTTGCTAGGCCGT
Organism: Meriones unguiculatus; assembly: GCF_030254825.1. NCBI lineage: Eukaryota > Metazoa > Chordata > Mammalia > Rodentia > Muridae > Meriones > Meriones unguiculatus. The sequence continues at coordinate 27,684,440 of NC_083357.1, forward strand.
GGCTGTGGGTCAGTTCCAGCTGTCACCTTGCTCATGTACAGCTCATGAGGCAAAAAATGGTATTTACAGTTTCAAGAACTCTTATGTGTATGCATATGTGTTTTGTATGTGTGTGGTGTGTTTATGCGTGCCTGTATGTGCATGTGTGAAAGCTAGAGGAAGATGAAGGGTGTCCTGCTCCATCACTTTCTGCCTTATCCCCACGAGACAGAGGCTCTAATTGACCCAGCCGGATATTCTTTGCTAGGCTGGCTAGCCGGCAAATTCCAGCTATTTTCCCAGCTCCGGCCCTCCTCACATGGCTGGAGCTTATTACAGGTACACATTGTTAGAGAGCATGGTCATCTTTTCACCTGGATGCAAATTCTGGTCCTCCTGCTTAGCCATCTGGCAGTGTTACCAACCGAACCATCTTCCTAGCCCCAAGTCCCAGTTTTCCCATTTGTAAATGGTGGAAAACAACGAAATGAGGGCCCCATTGACATTTAGGTTTTGAAGCAAAGCAGCAGTTTTATTAGCGTGTGCCTATGATTATTTACTACAGGTTGTCCAAGCCTGCGGTTCCACCACAGAGCTAAGAAGCTACGGATCAGATCACATGGCCCATGAGCCTGAAGTATGTCTCCTTGGTCCTTTACAGAAAAGCCACACCCCATTGTAAGGGGTAGAATGGCCTGCTTAGCAATGGAACCATGCTTATTCCCATAAGTAATTTACAGGTGTGCTCACCTAGCCCACCCGTGAGAGCGACTCTTAGCACACACCTGCCAGGACAGCTCAGCCCATGTGGATCCAATCTACTCGCCTGTATCCCTCATGGCGTTCTCTCTGCAGCACTCTCAGTGTACTGGAAAATCAGGCTGTGGGACGAAACACTTTTCAGACATGAGGTGCCCAAAAGCTGCTTCAGGATCTGCTTGCATCTGCTCACTCACTTGGTCACACTACATTATTACTAATATCTCATAAGAAGCGCAAGTAGCAGACAATTCATATTCCGGGGGTGCAGGGGTGACTCTAAAGTCACAGCACATTATTTCTGCAAATGTACCGCACGGTGCCACTGCTTTGAACACGGACACTTTGATCTAGGGAGGAATGGAGCGCAGGACGGGAGAGCTCCCCGGTAAAGCAACCTCGTACTGTGTGTTTGCCAAGAGCATCTGCTCTGTCTCAGCCACATCTCTGTTTACTATTTAAAGCCTCTTATTTGCAGAAGCCTCTTTGGACCATATGTTATCAACAAATGTTGCTAATCAAATACACACAGTAATTTTCATTAGAATTTCCCCCCATGAACAACAACAACAAAAACCCCACATTTGCCACAAAGGGAATATACCTCCCCAAATGACAGCCAACATCCACCACAAACCTTTGACAGCAGTAATATTTATGAACGAGTATGTAAGCCAAGAACACACCCACATCAGGCATATAACGGCCTCTTGGGGAACTGGATTTTGTGCAGGTTTATGTGGGGGCTGGTGGTGGGGGTGGGGTGATGTCATTAGTTGCCATGGTGATGCTCAGCATAAGGCCATAATTCATGTCACAGAGATTGAATTTGCATTTATTCAAGGTATATGGCTCATGTGAGCTGGGTGTTAAATCAGTGCAGTTCATAAAATTAACTGGGCTTTAACAAGAGAGGAGTGTCATTTTGAGGAATGAAAGTGCCGTGTTCCTGTTGCTAAGAGGGAATGTTAATAATTGCCCAGAGGCGACTGTGCTAAAGTCTTTTGGCCTGCCTTTCAGCTGACTGTGTGATACCTTACTTTAAGCGAATCAATTGTGCCATCACAGTGTGTCTCATGCAGACTAATTGATAGGGTGTGATGTGGAGACCTTGGGGTACTAGGAAACCTAAGCTATCTCTTAGTCTACAGAGAGGAGGCAAGAGCTCTGTAGAAACCATGTTGTTGTGAGGTGGAAAGATGGAAGCTTCTGTCTGTGTCCTTGGCACTTCTTCTGCAAGGCCTCTTCTCTCAGCCCAACTATCTCCAAGCATCAGCTTGAACTTGGCTCACTCACCTCCACTCCTCTACAATTTCCCTGGCGTAGCCAAACAGACTGCACCGACCACCCACACATCATTCTTGTTTCATCCTTCAGACTTCGTATGTACAGTACAAGTTTGCTCAATGCAGCAAGCAGGAAAGGGGGTTGAGAGGGCTGGGTGTGTGTGGGCAGCAGAGGCCTCAACAAGTAAAACTCCAGGGACTGTATTTACCAGAAGGATTTAATTCTGGCCTCATTTCACTTGGTCTCTTTGGGCTAGACTGAAAGTGGCAAGGGCAAGGCCTCTGTGTGGGTCCTTCATCTCTGAATTCCCAGCACGTAGCACAGTGCCTCTCATACACACACATCCACAGGCATCAGGAGTGGGCTGTCAGTCAACACCGGTAACTCCCCCACACGTGTAAATATATGGGTAGGATTCAAGGTAAGAGCAAAATAGAATAATACTTGGCTACCAATTAGAATCCTTTGGCATGGTTGATGGAATAAGAAAAGCTCGATACGCTTTCTAAGGGCAGAGACCACGCCTACCCTTCTCATTGTGGCTTGCAAATATTCAGCTCCCTGCCCAGGGCAGAGGGTTCATGAAATCAACACCCATCTGACCAAGGCTGGAGGAAACACAACACTGCAAACACAAGGGACTTACTAACAAGTGACTTTCACTGATTGTTTACTATGCAGTAGGAAGGCACCAAGTGTCTGGGTATTTGACTTTTAGAGTTTTCTTTTGATCCTCTTTTAATTAAAGTTTCTCTGCTACTATTACATATCTTCTCTTACATACTATGAACACTTTTTCATGACAGAAGTTTGACTTATGATGGGGTTACATTGCAATAAATACTTTGGAAGCTGAAATTAATGTAAGATAAAAATGCACGGAGCATGTCAACCAGTGATGGTTACAGCTCAGCAACATAGTATCAAATCAAGGAGCAGCATAGGGCACCCCATCCCAGTCTCGGGAAAGAGGCACATAACCATATCAATAGCTCAGGCCCTGGTTGGTGATCTGTCCCAATTTGAAGTGTCCTTCTCACATTGAATGCGTGCTGCTTGTACAACACCATAAAGTTGAAAACCGAGTGCATTCTGAGCATGGAAATGATAGTCAGGAATTCCTGGTCTGATAATTCCAACTTTCCTGCCCTGAGTCTGGTTCTTACGTTCGTACTGTCTCTAGGTATTACAGGACCAAGAGTAAGAATATGGACTCTGGGAACCTGGGTTTATATTCAGCTGTATCATTCTCTTGTACTGTCTACTTTTCTTCTCTGTTGTATAAGTTACTTTTCTTCACTGTGATGAAATACTGAATCAAACAACTTAAAGGAAAAAGGCATTTATTTTTGCTCATGGTACCAAAAGTTTCAGTCTATGATTGTTTTATCTTATGCATTTAGCCAGGATATCATGGCGGTGGCAATGTGTGGCAAAGGAGGTTTTCACTTCATGGCAAACAGAAAGAACAGTGTGGAGGAGAGAGAGGGAGAGGGAAAAGAAGAGGGAGAGGGAGACAGAGGGGGTGAAGGCAACGGTGAGGATGGGCAGGTAGGAGATATTGGGGGGGGCAGAACATGAACTACTTCCTCCAGCCATGCCCTGTTTTCCAAAGTTTCTAGAGCTTGTCAAAACAGAGCCACCAGCAAGAAACAAGCATTGAACACAGGAGCTTGTGGGAGAATTTCATCTTTAAGGTATAACACCTGTAAAACAAGGGTGCTTATGGAACTTCCTCTCAACTCTCTCTTGTTAGGATCAGATGAGAAATGATTCCCGGATTTATTCTCCACGAAGCTTCCATAACTGTTATGGACAAAGATTGTGGTGATCATTACTTAGTTGCGCCTCAAAGATGTACAATAAGGGGCTGGAGTGATGGCTCAGTGGTTAAGAGCAGCAGTTGCTTTTCCAGAAGACCCAGATTCAATTCCCAGCCCCCACAAAGCAGCCCGCAACTGTCTGTAACTCCAGTTCCAGGGGACCTGGCACTGTCACACAGGCATACATGCACATGAAACACCAGGAAACATAAAATAAAATAATTAAAAAAAGATGTACAATAAGTAAATGCAAGAGCTAGCTAGCAGGAGACTCAGAACACCAAGGTATAAGCTGACTTACAAATCTTTCCAAACTGTCTGGGCTTTTTTTTTTTTTTTTCTTTCTGAACAAAATAAAGTTGGGGCTTGAATTTACCTTTTGAATTTTTAGCAGTGAAGGGAAGAAAGTGAAGGCAAGAACCATCTCTGTCTCTACAATGCCTACCTCTGAGCACCTGGAACACTTTCCTTCACCACCAACCCTCTTGCCTCCTTTTGATGGGCTTTCTGGGGTAGATGAAGGTTACTGTTCAGAGAAATTCATTCTCTCTTGGCTTCTACAAGAGACACACTTCCTTCCTGCTCCCTGAATGACCTCGTTAGCCTCCTAGCTGCTATTTTGCTTTCTTTCTGGCTAGAGTACATGTTCTGTATTCTGACCTTGCCATTATCCGTGTTGGCTTTCCTGTGCCAGTGGAGCATCAGTAGACATGATGCAAACATGATCTTTAGATGAACTTGAAGACTGGACTTGTCCTCGTGTGCCCATTGCCACTATCAACAAAGCTTTCTCCAGATAACTGCTGTCCCCACAGACTTGATTCAGAACAGACTATTTAGAGAGGATTTGGGCTCAATAGAAAGCAAGGAGCCAAAGCCAGACAGCTTGAAGCAGAGCAATTCAGCTGAGCCTATCTTAGATCAACCAACCTCAACTAATTGAAAAATAACTGAATGAGAATAATGACTATGTCTTTGTGGTAGTTTGTCACATAGAAATAGCTCATTGATACAGCCCTTTATCTAATCCTTAATCACTTCATCCTGTCTGCTAGCTAGTCTTGACATACAAACTGAGGTATCTAAAAGGAGAAACTCTAAACTGAGAAAATTCCTTCATAAGGTAGGGCTGTAGGGAATTTTCTTAATTAACGATTGATGAGGGATGGCCCTGCCCATTGTAGATGGTATCATTCTTGGGCTGGTGGGTTCTGGGTTCTACAAAAAGGTAATCTGAGAAAGCTATGGGGATCAAGCCACTAAGAAGCACCCCTCCATGGTCTCTGAAACAGCTCCTGCCTCTGGGTTCCTGCTGTGCTTGAGTTCCCATCCTGACTTCCTTTGATGGAGAACTGTGACATGGAAGCATAAGCTAAACTCTTTCCTCCCCAAGTAGCTTTGGTCATGGTGTTTCATCACAGCAATGGTAACCATCAGACATCCTGTTTGCATTCTATGCTCTGTAGATTGGGCTGGGTTGCCTTTATGAGAAAAACACATCACACAGAACCCAGACATGTCATAAAGTCCCTTCACTGTGATATAAATCTCTGGCATCCACTTAAAGAACAACCTCATAAAAAATGTTGTTGGCTTCAAAACAACTTCCCTGTTTTGTAAGCATCAATGTAGTAGAGTCTACTAACATGGTTTAAGAACTGAACTGAAAAGAAAAAAAAAAAAAAAAGAACTGAACTGCAGCCTGGCTACCTGGCTAAGACTGCATAAGACTGTATCAAGTACTGTTGTGGTTTCCTAGTGATGAAGTATACTGACGCCACCTAGGGCTAAGGCAGGCAACCAGGGTCTCTCAAACCCCCCAGGTCCAGAGCTCACATAGGAGCCTAGTCACAGAAAAGGCCTTCATGAACAAACCACCTACATGCAAGCAATAGCCCAGCTCAGAATCACTCAAGTGACCACAATATCTATGTCTTTGTCCATGTGGAGGTCCAGGTAGAGGTAGATGCACAGAAATGCAGCTCTCGTGAGGCACCAAATTGGTCATTCAAGGATTTGGCTAACCTCCAAACATCCTCTCCCATTTCCTGAGAGCTCCAAGTTGCCTTTGACAGAGAGGATTACGGAAGTCAACAAAATAACAAAAGTCAACAAACATTGCTCGCGAAAACTCTCAATGTTCATGGTCTCCATTTCTCAGTAAAAAGACACAGAGTAATCGACTGGATATGAAAACAGGATCCATCCTCATGCACTCAAGAAACACACCTTCACATCAAGTATGAACATTACCTTAGGATAAAAGTGTGGAAAAGGATATTCTGTGAAAATGGACACAGGGAGCCAGGGTAGCCATTTTAATACCTGACAAAATATCTGGCAAAACCCGCATGTCTCAGTTGGTCAAGGTTAACCAAAGTCGGGCTTGATTCATGAAGCATGCCAAAACACCCCAAATTATGCCAGGTCTAGAGAACAGCAGGACTGAGCAGGGAGCTTGGGCTTCCTATCACTTTCTCTCTCACAATATTGTGACCAACAGATCTTAGGAGAAGGGAAAGAAAGGAGGAGAGAGAGAGAGGGAGGAAAAGGTAGAAGGAGAAGGGGAAGGAGAGTAAAAAAAAAAGTCATTTATTGGGAATCAAAATTCTGTGCCCACTTGTGTTTTATCATGCTCACATAATTTTCAGGCTATAAAACCAGCAATGCTGAGAACTTCTGACCACCGCCCCATGACTTTACCTCCTTTCTTGTATACCGCTCATGACACTCCAACTTTCTCTCCCCTAAAGAAATATATGTGCCTTAAATTATTATTATTATTTTTTGCCTATAAATGCTGTTACTGTCTCTAACTTGACTACCATGGTTTAAACTCCTGGCAGTCAGTTTATTATGAGCACAATAAAATCAAGTTTATTCCTCCCATCAATCATCCAAGAAAATGTGTAGAACTGTGGTCGTTAGTCTCATCACTTTAAGCAGAGGATAATCATTTCATTACCCATTATGATCGTTTGTACATTTTTATGAATTATTTGCATCATTAAAGATTCAATGTGTGCCTACCACGAAGACTCAGAGCTGTTTGGACAGACCTTTCCCACCCCCTTCTGCTGTGTCAGGCACAAATGCTAATGATGTTTAGGGTGTTGAAGCATTTTCTCCTCTTTTACAGAGGGTGGCATAAAACAAAGCTATGTCTGGGAGAGAGAGAGTGAGCGAGGAAACAATGCCAAGAAAAATCTGATGAACAGCACAAGGGTCTGACTGGCGTCTAACTTTGCTCTTCTGTGGCAAAGGGACTGAGAGACAGCCTGAAAGTTGGACTTGTGTTCACCATTTTGCATGAGGAATCATATTGCAATTGGAAGGTCGTGTCTAAGGGCCTTTGCTTGCTCAGTCTATAGTGACAGATCATGTTACCGAGCGTCTGAGAAGGGATTGTACATTTGTGTACAATGTTAACAAAACCTATGTCTCACAGACAGATTTCAGCACCACACACATCAGCTTTTGACTCCTTGCAACAACTTTGAGGTGTAGGTACAACTGCTCCTCTACAGGCTAATGAACATTTCTCAGTGCTGTATTATAGATAATCACAATGCACAGTTTGTATATTGTTATGATGACCAAAATTATTAAAATGGAGTAAAATCAAAATATTTTATTAAAAAGTGTGTTTTCCTTAAATGTCCCATTAACACTAAAATAGCAACATTCTACAGAAAAAAAAATGAGCCAGTAAGTAGCATTCCTCTGTGGCTTCTGCTTACTGGCTTGGAGGCCAGGCTAGAGAGAGGTCTCAGGGACAGGAAGACCCCAGGACTGCTCCAGGGCTAGCCTGGAGGTCAGAACAGAGACCAGTGCCTGCTGCAGGCTGGATTCTCCACTCAACTGTCGTGTCTTCTGGCATTTTCAGGGTGTATTTTATCTTTCTTTTGGTTCTGAGATGGGGACTTTCCATGCCGCTTAAACCAGAACTCGGGCCTTCTTTCACTTTTTCCTATACTCAATCTTTTATTGATTTAATAGATTTTATGGTATTGTAATACTGTGGTAACCTGGGAAAAGATGTATGTTATATTCTCAATAGACATGAGGGGATAGTTGACCCTTTACAAGCCACGTGATAAGGTTTACAGGCACTGCATGCATCTACCTTACAGCTTCTTTCCTAGTTAAGCTGAAAGAAAATTGAGTAATCAGCTGAATAATTAAATCATCGCACAGAGTACCTAAACAGTTTAATATAGACCCACAAATTTCCCAAGGGTGCTTCCAATGAGTTGATAAATGAATGGTAGAGATAATGAGTACTTTGGTCCAGAGGATTGATATAGTGGTGTTGGTGGTGTGGGAATCCATCACTATGGGACAACTGTAATGCAAGGAGGGATACAAATGAAAGCAATGAAAATGGAATGGGAGTGTCAGTAGTCGGGCAATGAAAGGATGGGGAAGGACTGAGCATCCTTCAGCACTTTCCTTTTGCTGTAGGATGTATCTCAAACTTTGTGCCAGTAAAGATGTATCACGTGTCTCCTTTGCCTAGAGGTATTACAGCCATGCTGCTCTCATAGAACATAGAGACTGGAACTGAAGCTCCAAAATGAACTAAGCATACACTTCATACAAGGTATGAAGAAGAGCTATGGGAACAGATGAGGTCAATAAATATAGGAGGGAAAAAATCCTTCCCCTTTTTCAGATACCAGGAACATGCAAATCAAAACTACATTGAGATTCCACCTCACTCCAGCAGAATGGCCACTATCAAAGAAACAAACCAAGAAGCTGAGAATGAGGAAAGAAAAAAAATTCTAGTACAGCAATGGCAGGAATGTGGCTTCCCCAGCCAGTAAAAGACTAAAATCAGAACTACTGAGCCTGCATAAAAACTGATAGTGGTCTAAGTCAACATAACACAGAGGTGGGCTGGAGAGATGGCTTGGCAATTAAGAGCACTGGCTGATTTCTAGGGGACCAAGGTTCAAGCCCCAGCACCCACACGGCAGTTCACATAACACGGAGGTGGCCAAACCTCCATGATGGTTGCATCAGAAGTCATAAGAGCATGTGGACTAACATATGGACTCAAACTGGGTGTCCAGCAATAGATGGATGAATATGTATGAATGTAAACACACACATACAATACATATGGTTATATCCTTTACAGAAAATGGATGGAAGTGGAGGTAAAACATATTAGGTGAGAAAGTCAGACTCAGAAAGCCAAATACGTTTTCATTGCTATGCGGACTCTAGTTTGAAAAATGTGTGTAAGACATTACATGTACAATAAAATGGACACTACTTAGGAAGAGAAGGTAGACCTGTAAGAAAGCAGGAACTAGACAAGTGAGGTCAGTGGACAGGGGCATCAATACGAGCAATATATGAACAAATATATGACACAAAGTTATGAAAACATCATAATGATGTCTCTCGTCGTGTACAATGAATGCATGCTGTATACCAGAAGAAATGTATGGCGTGGGAGCCCAAGAAACATCAGAGACAAAGGAAAGGATGCTTAGGACCCCCATGGCAACACTGTCATCTGGTGTCAGCTGCGCTCTCGGAGGAGTGCTGGAGGTTGCGGAGGGAGTTTAGGTGCCGGATGGAGGGCAGAGATCCAAGTCTGTGAGGATGAATGAAGCACCTATGAGCAAGGTCATGGTCATATGCTGTTGCCTGCTCAACATTTGTGTGCACACAGCTTCCCAATGCGTCCTTGGGAATCACCTCTCCTTACTTGGGTCCATGTGTGTTTTAGCTAAAGATAATCCCATTTCTGGATTGAAAGCTGGACATTTTTGACATTGTATTTCCTAGTTTTCTGACTCAGTTCATTCAACAAAATCGGCCACCAGCAGTCTGCAGCCAGGAGGTTGGAGACCGTATCTCTCCAAATTGCTACATCATCAAACACGATCCGTGAGGTGCTTGTGGTTGCTATCTTGATTCCAAAGGAGGGAAAGGGGACAGCACACAGAACACAGCTGAGAGAAGATACTAGTGTTTCTCAACCTTCCTAATGCTGCAACCCTTTAATACAGTTCTTCATGCTGTGGGGACCCTTCTCCAAACCACAAGTTATTTTATTGCTACTGTAGAACTGTAATTTTGTTACTATCATGAATCATAATGTAAATACCTGGTCTTCTGGACATCTGATATGTGACCCCAGTGAAAGGGTCATTTGATCCCAAGGGGTTCGCCACCCACAGGTCAAGGGCCACTGGTGTACACAGTGTCCAGCTCCATGGACTGATGGGACCTTTCATTTAAAGCAGGTCAGGGCTGACAAGTTAACTGTGGGGAAAAAGAGGCTGCAGCAAGGTACAATTCCCTCTGTTATTTCGACTGCTTCTATTCTATTCTACTCATTTCTTCAGGCCCATTCTTGAAGGTGTCACTGTCACGTTATGCACATACAACACAGCTGGAACTGCTGAATTATCTGGACGTAATTGCTCTCCTTAAAAAAATAATTTGCGTTAACATACACACACACACACACACTGTGTGTGTCACAGTGAGTGTGTGCGATCGGAGGACAACTCTTGTGAGCTGGTTTTTTCCTCCCACTGTGGGTTGCAGGAGTTGATCTCAGGTCACCGGGTTTGTGTCGCATGCACTTTTATCACCAAGTCATCTCACCACCCCTGAACATATCTTAAAAAGTCTTAATTGTTATTTCTCCCGGGATCTTTTAGGCTCCTCATAAACTACTTGGAAACTGCGATTTATCTTTCCCTAGTATTTGCTCAACTCATTCATTGGTACCCAACAAACCACCAAACTATTATAGCTACCTCATCAGGTAATATATTATACTGGTGTGCAAAAATCCAGTATTCCTGAAATGCTGGTGACTTACGATAGTTTAACCTGAGAGCTAGCAAACTAAGGTTTGGGGGCAAAAACCTGTTGTCTTGCTTGGTTAAATCCTTTTTTTTTTTTTTCTGCAGCACATCCCAGGGATGTTCAGTTATACTCCTCTGCAGAGAACTGTCACACTGCCACGGTTGTGACACACAAGGCTTGGCCTACAAACCGAGGCATCTCACCCTTCCTGTCTACAGATGAGTTTGCTGGCCTTCCATTCTGTCAACTCTAATAACTTATGTAAGACCATAAGTTAAATCTCATGTTTTAGTCCATTTCTTCTCATGATGGAGGTGAATAAAGGGTACAGTTGAATTCTTAAGAGACTAATGGTTCCTAGAAAATCCCACCCACACAAGCAACTTATTAAAGAAAATCCTACACATATTTTTTCAGGTCACAAGTAACATTAATGTTTCAGAATGTGTCAGCCAATAAGCTGGGCAGAGAGGAAAATAGTTCTGGATGAACCTGAGCCCCATCAGCACTCCAGAATGGCTTGCATTGGACCATTGTCTCCAGTTGGTGGAAAGGCAGAGAAGGAGAGCCAGTATGGAGGTTAGTGTGGAGGCTCCTCAAAACTCTAAACAGAGCTAGCATATGATCCAGGTTCAGCAGGGCTGCTCCTGGGTCTACCGAGCAAGCTAAAGTCAGCACATCGCACAACCACTCACACACCCACGTTCATAGTGGCAGCAGCCCCACTAGCCAGGCTTTGAACCAAGGGATGTAATGTACAGATACAATGGCCTCTGAGTCAGCCATCAAGAAGAACAATTACGTCCTTTTCAGGAAATGGATGGGATAAAGCATCTCAAGTGAAATGACCCAGACTTCAAAAGGGAGTTTGCACACACACACACACACACACACACACACACACACACACCACACACTTAAATTATGTCATTTCCTGGAAGATGTATGCAATTGAAGACACAATGTTAAGAAAAATAAAACAGACTCAGAAGACAAATGTCACACACTTCCTCTCATTTACAGATTCTAAAAATTTAAAACCAGACATGAAAGAGAAGCAGCCTAGAGGGGAGAGGGGGGAAGTGGACAAAATAAATGAAACGTGGTGGGAAGACTGAATGCAATGGAGGCACATTGTGTACAGGTAGAAAATATCACAGTGGAGGCTGCATTTTACATAATTCATGCTCATGCTAAGAAAAAGAAACAATGTACATTTATTGTGATACTGCCCAAGGCTTTCTCTAATATCGGCCATTTCTCTGCCAATCATCAAAGAGCAGATCTGCCGTGGTTTGAACGTGTCCCCTCAAGACTCAAGTGCTGGAATTGTGATCCCCAATCCATCTTAACAGTGCTTGGAGGTTTGGGGAGATAGTAGAATTTGATGATGTCATGAGGTGGGGCTGCTGTGATGTCATCAAGTGGGGGCTTTTTATTTGTTTTTGTGAGACAAATCTCCCTACGTAGCCCAGGTTCTGCCACAGGGGTGTACTGCCCTGGCAGGCTCATTAGTGGTCTTTTCAGAAGAGGGAAGGAGACTGCAGCTAGCGTGTTCGTTCTGTGTTGTCACATGATGCGCTGCCGTGCTGGTCTCACAAGTTCCACCTCTTTCTTAATCACGTGGATCGGACACTTTTTTTTTTTTTAAGGGCAACGGAATGCAGATGAAGACAGCGGAGTTATCGAGGTCCGTTGTTCCTACGTGGATTTTGGCCCTAGCATTCCCTGTTATGACTGTGCAATTTACAAAAGCCATAAAAACATTTTGGATGTGCTCCTTATTGAGGTTTTCTGTTTCCCCACCCGCAGTTGACATGTTTCACTGCCTTTTCTCCGATGCTCACTCCTTGAGGGCTTTGCAGAACCCGTCAGGACATCACGAGCCTGAGAGACTGCTGCAGGACGCACAGTTTGCTCCTGGTTTGGTGAATATGGGTCGCTTCATTGGTTTAGTTTGCTTGGCGTGTTCAGTGGCAGGAGGCCTGTTGTGCCTGGTTGGAGCACTGCATTTGTTTTCCATGTAAAGAGCGCATGGGGTTACTGATCTTTTTTAACTCTTTAGGGGACTGAGGTATGTTCCTATTATCGTGCTGTATTTAGCCCCACTGGGAAGAAAAACACTTAGCCAGAGAAATCTAGCCCTTCCTTTGGCAGGACAAGATACCAAGCAGGGATGAAGGGCTACAATCTCATTTAGAGATTGCTTAAGAACGCTGATGGAGAATCAGCAGTTAGTGCTGGCTAAGTACCCTTCCTCAGATTTTATTGTTTCTTTTCTTTATTTGTTTTTAAATTTATTCACTTTGTATCCCAGCTGTAGCCCCTTCCTCTACCCCTCCCAATCCCGCCTTCTCTCCCTCTTCTCCTCCC